>NC_056725.1:416793265-416849165 GCF_019279795.1 Protopterus annectens
AGACGCATGAGATCTGTGTACCAAATACTAGTGTCTGCTTGTAATCTGCAAGTTGGAAACATATTCAAAAAACTGTCATGTATAATATGTGAAAGTAATAACTTAGCAGAAGGGCTACTTTGTCAAAATTAGCATGTAGTGTAAATGACGTGAAAAGACTAAACACAGTATTGGATTATGTTAAAAAGTATGTGGAACAAATGACAGTGTTACAGGATACATATTTGGATAGAAGTGAGCATGTGAATTTGGCAAAGAAACTATTTCAGGGTACTCGTATCGGGCACAAAGAAAATGGGAGCAACATTAACTGTGATAAAACGGAGAAAAAAGGGTATTAATGGTAGATTTATAGTAAGGGGGTATTGGCAGAGGAGGAAGATTACTTTGGTATGTGTCTGTATGTTACCTAAAACTGCTGTTATGGAGCTTGGAAGGATTTGGGGAAAAATCGTAAGCTTTTAGCTGGGAATATTTATGGATGGGGACTGAATCATGGTTTGCAGTAGTGAGAGTATATCACAGGACCTCGAAGGGAAAATATAACGAGGGCAGATTTCTGAAGGTATACATGAAAGTGTAATTTAAGTAGCAGGAACTCGTTTTACATATCCCCCAAGTTACAATAACCGGGGTAGACAGGATAGAAATTGTTTCATGGGCGTATGTGTATTTAATTGAAAGCTGTTAGGCCCTTTGCATAGTATCAGATACTCCACCAGGGAAAACTAAGATAAAGGTGTAGAGTAATGGTGTACAAATGAGGGGCTGATACTTTATCTGTTCAAATGAGATGAACGTAAGGAATGCATGGTGGCTATGATTTGAGAGTTAAGAAATATGGAAATTATTTCAGAAGGGCTAGCTGGTGAGTTGGATAAAATGAAAATACAGTTTACAACCATGGCATAGAGTTAGTAAGCATAAGAAAGGAAACTGGAATTATTTAGAGGAGGGAGTTGACAAAGGTGAAGTATTATCTCACTGAGCCATAGTTAAGAGTGCTAAAGAGAAAATAAGGGATTATTTGGATAATATGCATGAGCCTAGAAAGGTTGCTGGTAAGCAACTACTCCTCATAACTCTATAGTGTAACAACTTCAACAGAACATAGAAGGAATTGTAAACCAACGTAGGGAGCGTGTGAGCATTCATATAGCAGTATTAGATATTTTTTGTGAATTTTATGACAATTTGTACAATGCAGAGAAATGGGTAAACCAAAAAAATGGGCATGTGGAATTTTTGCAAAAGACTTAATTTATGCCACTATTTAGAAGAGGATGAGGCTGAACCATTAATAGTCAAGATATGGATGAGACAAAAATGGTCTAACATTGAATCTGTTAACAGGGAATTCCCCAGGAGAAGATGATATTCCTGTGGAAATTTGGAACTTAGAAGGGAAGAAATTGATCCAAGATCTGGAAGATTTGGACTTCCATGTCAGCACATTGAGTAACATCTTAACTCTGGCACTCAGTGTGAAAACAGAAACTCAGTAGAGAAGGTCATTTGGCTTTTGTGTTTATGGGTAAATTTCAGTAACTGACTAGTAAATGGCCTGCCTGGATGACAGAACAAAAGAAATACAGAGCACCTGGAAAAAATCACCTGCAAAAAGTGAAGAAGAAACACTGATTAGGTTAAGTTCTGCAGCTGTTCAGCAAAAAGCAATGCAACCTCCAGACATAACTTTGTTATCTATAGGAAGATAAAAGACGGTTGCACACAGACCTGGTTAAAACACTGATGGAGTATGTCAACACAAACAACAAAAGGCTGGAAAAATGGAAAAAGCTTTAAATAGATATTCAGATGATGTGATAAAGCTGCAAAAATCAGTGGTTGAAATGAAAATGCTGGCTGAATATGACTGTTCAGGAAGAGTTTAAAAAAATAGAATTAGAGGGCAGAGTACTTGGGGGAAAAACTGACATTTTCAGCTATACCAGATAAGCTGAAAGGAACAGCCTGCATTAATTTTATGAAAGCACAAATAAGCAACTGGACTGGTATTCCACAGCAGGAGGAGTTAGTTGAAAGGGCATATTGTGTGTATGCCCCAAACCTGGCTATGAAAAAGCAGCCTAGACCTTTAATAGTAAAGATGCCATCCTACCAGCAAAAGGAGTTAATTCTGAGAAAACTGTGGCAGAAGGACAAAACACTAAAAGTGGGAGACACCAGAGTGTTTGTAGAGAATGATTACTCATTATACACCAGGCAGAAGAGGAGTAAATTCATTCCACTGTTCAGGTAATGTCGAGAGACAGGTGTAAGATTCAAACCGCTGTACCCAGCTGTCTTCAAGGTATTCTTCCCTGGAGAGAGAAAATTATTTTTGATGAAGTACATGCCAAGGAGGAAATACAAAAAGTTTTCCACTAGAATGAGCTGTGAAACAGAAGGAGATTACGCTTCTTGCTCTTCTGGTAATAAAGACCACACAGAGTGTGTACATGTGAAACCTTTTCCACTGTTTCATCAGAAAATGTTGGAGAGAAGGAAGGGGGGGAGCACACAAGTTCACTAGAATAAAAGAGAGTACATTGGAAATGAAGCAGAGACAGGGTTTGGGAGATGGAGATGAACAGTAATAAAAACAGTAACTTAATGTGGGATTGCAGTGCAATAGGGATATTTCTGAAATACGACCATACAAGAAAATCTAGAAATATTGGACTTTTTCTGAATTTGTTGGACTTGTGGGGGACTCTAAAGTATATGCCCTACTTCATGTCATTAATGTTAGGAAAAGGGTTTTGGGGATGAGGAGGAGAGGGGAGAAAGTTAACCCTAAGTAAAGAAAACATTTTGTTTCTTAATAGTGCTATTTTTGTGGTGTATGGTTTTCTTTGCATGCTGTAAAGTAAAGTTTTGTTCAGAGTGTAAGAGGGATTGTAAATAGGTGCTGTTGATCTTTTTTTCTTTCTTTCATACTCCATTCTCTCTCTGTCTTCTTTAGTTTTAAGAAATGTAGGGACTGCATTGTAAAAATAAAAAAAGGCTGGCTAAAAGAGCATAACAAAAGAAAAATGTGTGCTTTTTCTCATTCTGGCATGGAGGAATGACTGGATTAAGGACCTTAAATTTAATTAGTAATAAGTTTTAAGAGAAAGCAAGTAAATGAAAAAGAATATTGAATATTGAGGCTTTTTTCTTGCAAAAATGTATGATTGGTAGCAGTTCTGTATTTGGCCTTCATGTCTTCATGGAAACAATCTGATGATGAGAAATTGGCTGTCTACTTCTCGCATCTCCATGGAGACAATCTGATGAAGAGAAATTGATTACAGTCTGGTGAAGAATGATTGGCTGGGGAAAAAAAGAAAAGCAAAAACTGGCTTGGAGATAATGTTCTCTGAAAGCATTCGTGGGTTTTCCCAGCTGGGAGAGCTATAAAGTTAAGACAGAACTAGTTAGCAGTTAGTAGAATCACAGGCTGCACCATGCGTCTTAGCATGGTTAACCTTTTTTTAGGTTCACTTAATTCTCTGAGTGTGGATGTCAGTTTGGGACATTTGTTCCAATTAGCAGGGTAAAACTTCAATATTTGAAGATGTATACATAGTTTTGTGTTTTAGTATTAATAGGTTTTAGGGAGTATTGGATGTTTTTCTTTTTGTTTGATGAATTTCAGTCAACAAGAAGCTTTGCAAAGTGTGACATAGGCTCAAATGGATATGACAAGAAACCTCTATATAAAAGTTCAACCTGCCAAACAGTATATGCATGTAACATACAAGCTGGAACTAGACATTTAACAAAAAGGGTATTTTTACGTAAAAGGTGGGAATAATAACTTCTTAATGCAATGATGCTTTTTGTAATGTCTTTAAATGTCAATGGTCTCACAGATTAGTACAAAAAATAAAGAACAGCCAACTATAAAACATAGAGTGCAAACATTACAGGAGAGACACTTGGAAAGAACTGAACATGTAAATTTGGTAACAATACATTTTTAGGATGGCTATTCAGCATACTATCTGGGACAAAGGAAAAGAGGAGTACTTATTTTAATTGCAAGAGGAGCTCCAGTAGTGACAGAAGAGGAAAATAAAAGATAATTGCAGATTTGTTGTGCTAAGGGGCTACTGCCAAGGGAGAAGGATTACATTGGCATGTATTTATATTCCAGCTAAAACTGCTATAATGGAGCTTAAGAAAATTCTGGGAGAAATAATTAGTTTTCAGCAAGAACTGTTACTAACATGTGGGGACTGGAATTTGATTTTCAGCAGTGAATGTGTCTGGGGGGCCCAGAAAGGAAAGTATAAAAAATGAAGGTAGCTTTTTGAAGAAATTTATGAAAATATTTGGCATGGAAGATGTGAATAGGAGTTCAGAGTGAATTTACATACTGTTCCCCAAGATATAAAAACTGGACTAGACAGAATTTACATTTTACAGGGACATATGCATTTAATTGAATGTCATGATATGCACCCAGTAAATATTTCAGATCATGCACCAATAATTAAAAAAATAGAGAGAGAGAGAAATGAAATAAAACTGAGACATTGGTGCTTTCCCACCTATCTGTTGAAAAGAGAAGATTTCAAGGAATGGGTAGTGGAGATTATGCAGGAGCTATTCAAGAGGATAGAAATTACTTATGAAAATATGGCTAGGGAGTGGGATAAAGTTAAGGTGCAGTTTAAAAATAGGGTGGAAATAAAAGAAAGCTATAGTTTAGAATTAACAAGAATTGTTTAGAGGGACTGACAGATGTTAAAGTATTGCATAATAGGGGGAATCTCACAGAATAGGAAGAGAACCAACTGCAAAATGCTAAGCAGAAAATAAGGGATCACCTGTATTGTACAATATACATGAGTTTAGAAAGATTGCTGTTAAGGAAGTGTTTCTGATGACACTAGAGCACAAAAACTTTTGCACGACTCTGGCAACAGAAAGTAGAAAGGGGCATCACCAACTTAGGGAGCCTATAACAAAGAAGATAACTGGATCCTGTAGTGGTGTTAAGAAATATTTCGGAAATTCAGTGAAAGTCTATATAAAGCAGAGGGATATGGAAATCTGGGAAAGATACTAATGGAAATGTTTATGGAAGAATTAAATATGCGAAGGTTAGAGGTAGATGAGGCTCAGTTACTAGTGGTTAGGATGAGAGGAGATGAGATAATTGTGATGCATAACCAATCTAAACAAACGTCCCCAGAAATAGATGGTATTCCTGTCGTGGTTTGGAAGCTAGGAGGGAAAAACTAATAAAGATCTGGAAGGTTTTCTTTAACAGTATTTTAAGAGGAGGAGAAGGACCATCATCCTGGAAGAAAGCATTGGTAGCTGTAATACTTAAGAGGGTAAAGTGAGTGGTGTTTATATCCTTTTATTGAATGTAATACTGCATGGAAATTGTAAAACGCAATATATATGTATATTTGAAATAGTTTTTGTATATATGTCTGGAGCTTTTTTCCCTGGGGCTTCACTGAAAAAAGGCATGTATCCAGTTGTACTATCCCAGTCAACAAATGTAAAATAAATAAATAAAGATCCATCAGATCCAGTTTCATACAGACCCATTTCATTGTTAAACTATGATTATAGTGTTCATGTCTATAATGGCTAAAAGAATGGCAAAATTGATAGATATGGATCAGTGTGGTTTTGTGGAGGGGAGGCAAACATTTGACAGCATTAAGAGAACATTGATCAGTGATCCAGAGGGAAGTGGAATGTAAGAAAATACCATTGTTGGTGGGTCTTGATGCAGAGAAAGCATTTGACAGAGTAAGCTAGGACTTTATGAGCAGGGCAGTGGAAGAATTTACATTTCCTGAAAAAATATAAGGTTGATTATGAGGATATATGAGGGATAGGATAGGAGGGAGGAGAAAATTAAAGTGGGTGAGGTCCTATCTGATAATTTCTGCTTGAGCAGAGGATCCAGGCAGGATGTCTTCTTTCCCTTTTATTTCCATTATATTTAGAACCATTGGCAAAGAAAATAAGGGACTCAGAAATTCAAGGATGTAATTGGCATGGTAGTCAAGAAAAGCTGGCTCTATTTGCAGATGATGTTATTTTATATCTGACAAAACTGGAAAGAGGCATTGCAGTGTTGTGGAAGGATCTGGACACTGTTTCAAATCTTTTTCGAATACAAAATTAGTGAAGCTAAAACAAAGGCAATAGCAGTAAATTATGTACCCACATATGAATTGGTTCTGCAATATCTATATTTATGGGGAAATTATGAAATGAGGTATTTAGGAGTATGGATTAAAAATAATTCTGGTGTGGCAGCTAAGGATATGTGGGAAGAGACTAAAAAGATAACACAAAAACTGAGAAAATGGAAGCTTTGATGTGATGTTGTCCTATCTTGCCTTCATTCTTCACTGGTTGGGTTCAGAACCAATCCTCTCTTCTGATTCGGCTGCATACAAACGCTCGAGGTCTTCCAGTGTCTTGTGGCTGTATCTCTATCCCGTCATGCTCTAGAAAAGCTCCACAGATCTCATTTGCCGCTAAACAGATCGGGTGCTTCCATTTTGGCTCTGGCTATGTTGAACAATTTTTCTTCTCGTTATTAATATACTTGCTGTTTTGGCTGTTTTATTTAGTTAGTGATTAGTGTTTAAGTTGATATTCTAAATCTATATATATATATATATATATATATATATATATATATATATATATTTAGAATATAGTAATACCTTTGATTTTTGACTACTTAGACTACTGACATAGACATCCTCTTATAGTTGTTGATTTTAATATACTGATTATGTCTAAGAAACATAAAGAAAGCAAACCCTCTAGGTTTAAGAAGTGTGTGAAATGCAACCAAAAAATGTCCATCACCGATGGACACACTATTTGTGTATACTGTTTAGGAGCTTTGCATCTGCAAGAATCCTGTTCTGTTTGCCACTTTTATAGTTCTAGAGTGCTGCTTGAAAGTAAGAACAAGCTTTTATAGTAAGAGGTTTATTGAAGTCCCCCTTCACTGAGGCGTTAGGAGGAGGTCAGGGATCTTCAAAATTGACCATGTCTCCTTCATTCAAATCTGACAGAGCTGGAAAACGGTCATCTCCTTCTTCTGGCCAATTGAAGCCAGCAAAACAGCTGACCAGAATTGCATCTCCGGACGCGAAGATTGCTGGGCCTGGAAATTCTCCCTCATCGGCTCCTTCAGGATCAGTGCCGATAGTTTGAATTATGAAGCCAGTACCCGGAATTAGTACCAGTCTCCCCTACTTTAAGGTCACTTCTTCTACAACCAGTAGTATCTCCTGCCCCCTCCTCTAGATCCACTAAGAGTCTTTCTGATGATGATGTGGATCGGCTGGTGTGCAGACTTTTAAGGACACCAATGCTGGCCAAATTGCTATTGGCTCCAACACTGAAGGATTCAAAACCAGCCAAGACCTCCCCTTCAACATCGATTCCTCCTCCGAGCCGACCTTGGACCTTGAGCCAGAATGCCTGGAGTCTATCATAGTGGAACCCTCAGTGCCAAGACCCATTCTGGGATCTTTTGGCCTGACATATGCTCCGACATCCTCGGTTCCATCTGAACTCGAGGGGTCTAGGAGCTGACACTTTCTGGTCGACTCGGATCTGCCATTTGTCAGGTCTGAGCTTGCCTCTCTGGGCTTCGATGTGGGTGAGCTCGGCTCCCACATCGGCCTCAGAGCCCAATCCCCTTCGTTCCGGGGATGCCTTCTGGTTCTTCAGAGACAGAGGTGTCATCAGATCAAGGAAGGAGGGCTTTCGAGATGAGAGTGCCGTCTCCACAGACAGCTCCACTCTTGGATCCTGACATTCTTCCCCCAAAGGCAATAGCATCTGTCTCTGCACCACAGACACGCAGAGACCCTAGTCCTCAGGATGCCCCATCGAGTGAACCCCTCTTTTCCAAAACCTCTCCAGAATACCCTTCTGAAGAGATCGCTCGTGAGAGACTTTGCAAGAGCAAGCATTTAGACTCCTCAAAGCAGTCCGTTATTTCAGGCACAGACCTTGATGAGTCAGAAGGGTCTCCTTGGTCACCCTCTGAGGATGCCTCCTTTGCTGACATCCTAGAAATCCTTAAACCGAGAGATGGCTGGAAGTTCATCAACCCTTCTGAGAAGGAGTCCATGTACCTGAAGGCTTTTGTGTCTCCCCCTTCTGTCACTTGGGTGTCTCCTCCTTTCGACAAGCTCATGGAATTAGTTAGTCAAAAGGCATGGGAGTCTCCAGACTCAGTGGAACCTGTTCCTTGGAGGCCAAACAAATTTTTAACTGCACCTACAGACAGGGAACTTCTTACTAAGGGTGTCCTAGTGGATGCTGTGGTGGTGACGGCAGCCTCCAAAAAGAAACATACAGAGACATGCTCATCTGTCCATACACCGAACAAGGAGACTCGAACGATGGACAGATACGGAAAGCGCATGTTCTCTTCGGCGACCTTTGCACTCAGCTCGTTGAACACCCTAACACACTTTACTAGGCTACAAAGAGATGATCTAATGGAGCTAGGAGATACTCTACAAGGTTCAGTAACTGCAGGGGTATCAGACAAGGTTTCCTTTCAGCTCTCCACCTTAGTCTGTGGTTAACTCCTCCATGAGGCTTATTTCTTATGCAGCAGATGGAGCGAGTAGGGCAGTGGGTTCAGGAATTTCCCTGAGGGGACATTCTTGGATGCGCTTGTGTTTTTGCAGAACCATTTGTTTACCTTTATCAATCTCCCCTTTGATGGCTCGTCCCTCTTCAGGCCAAAAGTTAAGGACACACTCACCAGGTGTGAGCAAGAAGGGAAAACTCTTTCTGCTATAGGAGTCCATTTTTCCCTACCTTCTTGACCTTACCCAAAAGGGAGGAAAGATGTGGTTCCAAAAATCTCAGAGAGTTTTTCAGGACACACATGGGGACTCTTCCCCCAGGAACAAAAGGGGAAGTAGTAATTGGAGACACCGTTCACATGGCAAAGGAGGTCTGCAAAATCAGGGTGACAGGGATTTGTTCCATGGTAGGCCCTTTCACCACTCTTGGAGGGAGGCCCATCTGTCTGTCTCTTGAGGCAGTCGAGGGTCACTTATCTTTGTACCAAGAAGCCTGGTTGGGAATAACAAAAGACAAATGGGTACAAAGTATTATATACAGAGGCTATACCCTTCTCCCTTCCCGTCCCAAATGTAAAGAACACCCCAGACATCCCACCCAGTCAGGGGGAACAGGCAACTCTAGAAATTCAAAAGTTGCTGGATAAGAGAGTCATCCAGAGAGTCCCCACAGACCAGATTGGATCCAGAACTTACTCAAGGTTATTTTTAGTGCCAAAGAGAACAGGGGACTGGAGGCCCATTTTGAACTTCAGCAGATTAAACGAATCAGTAAGAAAGACAAAATTCCAGATGGTAACACTGCAGTTGATTTTTCCCTTTCTGGGAAAAAGACAACTGGATGTGCTCTGTAGACCTTCAGGATGCATACTACACACAAAAATGGACAGGCTGTCCCGGAGGCATCTGCGCTTTTGGCTGGGAGCCAGTCATTACCAATTTCAGGCCCTGCCCTTTGGTCTCACTACAGCCAACAGTGTGTTCAATTGTATGGCAGTGGTCACGGCTCACTTGAGATGTCTAAGATTCCGAGTGTTTCCATATCTAGATGACTGGCTCCTAACTGCCACCACCAAGCATCTACTCCTACAAACAAAACACACCACACTACTTCTCTGCTCTCACCTGGGAGTCATGATAAATTATGAAAAGTCTGCCTTGTAGCCATCTCAACTTATCGTTGTTATAGGGGCAGATCTAGACACAACAAAAATAATGGTAAAACTTCCTCCAGAAAAAGTTTCAGTTCTACGACATCAGGTCTTAAACCTTCTTTCCAAGAAAAGAGTACAGGCAAGCTTCTTTCCAAGAAAAGAGTACAGGCAAGAACAGTTCTGAAAGTCTTGGGAACCATGGCAGCAGCGATAAACTTAGTTTTATTAGCATGCATGCACATAAGAAGTCTGCAGTGGCTACTGTTCACTTAGTGGTTGTTGCAGGAACCACCCACATCTCACAAAAATTCTGATGAGTCTTGTAAGAAAGACCTTTGCTAGTGGCTTCACTCGACTCATGTGACATCAGGTCAACCCTTTGTCCCTCCACAGCCTTTAGCCACAGTAACCACTGACACCTCCCAGATTGGGGGGGGGGGTATTATCTAGGAAGAACAGTCCAAGGCACTTGCCTGGATCACGAGGCCCATTTGCACATCAATGTCCTAGAGATGGGAGCGGTGCTCTTGGTGTTGCAAGCACTTCAGTACTCTCTCCTGCTGGGAACGATTGCTATACAGACAGACAACATGTCAGTTGTTTGGTACATAAACAAACAAGGAGGAACCAGGTCCTACCCCCTTTTTGAGAGGCCCTGAGAGTGTGGCAGTGGGTAACCTCCTCCCAACGTTTTCTGATAGCAACGTACATCCTGGGGAAATCCAGTGCAATAGCAGACAAACTCAGCAGAGCTATTCGGATGCCTTACAAGTGCTCCCTAAAACGAGACGTAGCAGAGATGATTTTCCACAAATGGGACCAGCCTTGCTGCAGCCTTTTTGCCACATCCATGAATGCCAAATGCAGCAGCTATTTTGCCCTCCCCCTCTGGGGGGGGGGGGGGGAGTCACCAAGGGATGCAGTTGTACACGATTGGCCCTCGGGTCTCCTCTATGCTTTCCCTCCATTTCCCTTGATAATACTCAAAGTTCTTCAGAAAGCCAGCTTCTCGTCGTCCCATACTGGCCTCGTCAAATTTGGTTCCCCTTCCTTTGGCCTCATCTCCAGGAGGAGCTGTGGGTTCTGGACCCAGTTCCAGACCTTCTGACTTGTGCGTTGGGAACACTCCATCCCTCTCTTCAAACCCTCAAATTGATAGCTTGACTGCTGCAGTTCCAAATATAACCAGGCTCCCTAACCTTTCTTTTTCTGAGAAACGTATCTTGATCTCATCTCATAAGGCTTGCACAAGAAAACTATGCATGAGTAAATGGAAAAGATTTTCTTCCTGGGCATTAAGTAATCACATTGATCCCTTTTCTGCTCCTATAAGTTCTATTCTTGAATTTCTAACAAAGCTGTTTAGTGAAGGCGCAGCTGCAGCTGCCATCTGAGTACCACCGTAGGACCTAAACTTTGTTTTGTCCTGTGTGACTCTTCCTCCCTTTGAACTTGCATCATTGTGAGATCTAAAGTTCGTGACATGGAAAACAAGTATTTTGATTGCCATCACTTCTTCTAGAAGGGTTTCAGAGCTGCAATTATTATCGATAAAGGCCCCTACATGCTTTTCTACAAAGATAGAGCATCCCTTTGAACAAATCCATCCTTCCTACCAAAAGTATGCTCAGACTCTAATTTAAATCCGTCCGTAGAACTACCAGTGTTTTTCCCCAACTGTGGCAACAAGGCAGAATATATGCTATACCAACTGGATGTACATAGACAATTACATTTCTGCTTACATAGGGCAAAGGACTTCAGAAAATCTGACCAATTTTTTTTTTAATTTTCAGCAGCTAAGAAAGGTGCTCCTGTATCTAAGGTCACACTTTCAAAATGGCTATCAGATTGTATTACTTTTATACACAAACCTTACAACAAAGATCTTTTCTGTAAAGTCAAGGGTCATTCTATGAGAGTCATAGCAACTTCTGCTTTTCATGCTAGACTACCAGTTGCTACCATTTGTGCTGCCGCCACATGTGCAAGGCCTCATACCTTTATCACGCATTACAAAGTGGATTTGGCCTCCAGGAACAGAGCCTCCATTGGGTCCACCATTCTGAAGAACATTCTCCCGTGAGACACTCAAGAAACACGGTGCTAGGGACGCTATCCCAACCAGTGAAGAGTGAAGGCAAGATAGGACATCACATAAAGAAGTTATGTACTCACCATAATGTTCCATGTGTGTTGTCCAGCTCACCTTCATTTTTACATCCCACACTCCTTCTCCCAGCCTGTGGCTTGTGGAGGACCAAGCGGTTACATTTGGCAAGTATGATGTTCTTCGTGTTTCACTGTTGCAGTCATCACATTTGGGTTATCCCTGCAAATGTAGCCCTCGGCTAGCCCGAATACCAGAGGCTTAGTATTTCTGCATCGGTTACTGTCGCTTCAGGACTGATGTCAGGTCGTCAGTAATATAAAGTAAGGCAGCCAATGCCATTACATCAGTCTTTTTTGTCTCGGAGCACGAAGCCGAAGCAGTTCTCACGAGTGTCAGTCAGCCGCTACCGGAGTTTCGTCTTCCGAACTGAAGCTGAAGTCTTCTAAAGCTAAGTACCCCATTGGTGATCCTTTTTTGTGCACTAACCGATGTCAGAAAAAGTTAATTGTCTCACCTGTGGAAAGCAAATTTCCACACCGAGACTTTCATTCTTACTGTGTCACTTAATTAGGCCCAGACCACGACATCCCCTGCTGTTGCTTCTGTGCTTTGTTCAGTGCCAGAAGTATACATCGTCAGGCCCTTATTGTAGCTAGATGTTTTCGCTTACGGTCCTCTAACTCTGATATGGTTTCGGTAAGCCATCTGACAGCAGATCGTACGAAAAAACGTAAAGATAAAGACAGAGACAGACCGCACAGGTCCAAACCTACCAACGATGCTTCCGTTAAGCTAGTCGTCAGTTCTCCGGTCCTCAGTGAGGTGCTTTCGTAGCCCCTGAAGCCCGCTTATGTGGATTTGCAGGCCACTAACGAGACCCTTTCGGAGTCCGGTATGCCGCAAAACTCTTCAACTGAGGATCCTGTGGTTGTCTCTCCCTTGGATGGGTCCAGAGCCACTGAGCAGGCACCGTCTTCCGAGGAAGTCCTTCGCACTACCAATTCTCAACACAAACCGACAACTTCTTTTGCGTCTACCGTTCTTTCAAAAACTACCGAGTTTCTTAGGCCCAGGGTACGAACCACACCTAAGAAACGGGCGACCCAATCTCAGGCACCTGCTTCCTTCCCTCAGTCTCAAATGGTTAAAATGGTGGAAGACCTTATCATGCTGATCAGGGGAAGCCAAGCTACCCCTTCCAAAAGAAAAAGAGATCTGTCCCCTGTAGTTTTGTCTGAACAGGAGTCTGATGACTCTGATGCTTGTGAATATGAAGACATGCAACCCCTCTCTACTTGGGACGTATCTGATGCAGACAATTCCATTCCTTCAGTCTCTCCCCCAGAGGAATTTTCCTTTGGGGAAACCCTTCATACCTTAAGGGAGCATTTCCAGTGGGATAGTTAGGACTACCCTCAGTCTAAAAAGAGACTCTGGGAGTTCTTAAATCTTCCACAGCACAGACCCCTGGTCATTCCCCAGTCCTGGATTTTGTGGAGGATGTTTTCCTGGAATCCAGTTTGACTCCTGACACCCTCCCTACTACACCCAGAAAACCAGACAGGTATTGGAGAGTCCCTGACTCTCACAAATTTCTTTTTAAAAATCCTACTGCTGACCCTGAGGTAATTTCTCAAAGGCCTAAAGGAATTAAAGCAACGTCTGCTAAGACTCCCACCCCCTCAGGTAGGGATTCCCGAGCACTAGACAGATGGGTTAAAAAGGTATACACCTCTGCTACTTTTGCTATCAGAGCACTAAATTGCCAACTCCATATGCTAAAATTTCAGCAACATACCCTGGAACTCCTCAAACAAAAAAATGTCTTCCTTTCCTGCTTGTCTAGAATCTAAAGAGTTAATGCATTCTGCCAGTCAAGTAATTAAACACACCTTGCACTGTGATTTTGACGCCCTAGAATCTCCTTGCAGGCCAGCAGTCACCGGTTCTTTCCTTAGAAGACATGCGTGGCTTAAGGAACAGCCCTTGCCAGACCATGTTAAATCTAAATTGTTGGATGCCCCCTTGCACAAAGACAACTTATTTGGCACTAAGGCTGAAGAGGTCTTAAAAAAGATGGAAGAAAAAGCAAAATATATAAAGACAGTTAAGGACTTCTTACAGTTCAAGCCACCCAGGGTCAGCAGGCATTGTCCCTCCAAACACTGGTCCTTAATGCTCCCACCAGTTCACTTCAGCCCAGACCCCGTGGAAGCAGACCCCCAAAACAGCAGCCACAGGGAATGCAGAGATCGAAACAATGGACTTCCTCCACTTCAAAAACAGGGAGTTCTAAGCCACCCCTTTTATGGTAAGAGCTCACAATGACTCTCCTCCCACCACCTGCATCTGCCCTTCACTTACCCCTAGGAGGAAAACTCTTGTTTCACATAAGCACCTGGGCCACCATTACCAATGACCGCTGAGTTCTCAACAGTGTCCCAGGGATACAAATTTTCTTTCTACACCCTTCCAACTCCAAAAGGGTTCCCAGATCTACCAACAAACCAGTGGGCAGAGGTGAAAAAGCAGGTCCTTTCCCTGCTCTCTATGAGGGCAATAGAGCACATTCCTGCAGAACAGAAAGGCCAAGGTTTCTACTCCAGACTTTTTCTGGTACCCAGAAAAGAGGGCATCTGGCGCCCCAGCCTCAATCTGTCCATTCTAAACACCTTCCTGGTGATACCAAAATTCAAAATGCTCACCCTCCAGTAACTGCTACCCATGCTGTCCAAGGATGCTTGGCTAGCCACCCTAAACCTAAAAGAGGCCTACCTCCACATTCCTATCAGGGAATCATGCAGGAAATATCTCTGTTTCAGGGCAGGATCTCTGCACTTTCAGATGTTCGTGTTTCACTGTTGCAGTTATTACATTTGGGTATCTGCCTGCAGGTAGCCCTCAGCCGGCCTGAATATCAAAGTCTTGGATTCCTGTGTTGGATGCTGTCTCCTCTTCCATGACGTCAGGTCATCAGGGGTATAAAACATGCAGCCTACGCCATTACATCAGTCTTTCTTGCTGCATGGTACCTGAAGCAGAAGCAGTTTGCAAGTGCCGGTCGGCCGACTCCTGAAATTTTCATTTTCGAGTTTCAGAACTGAAGTCTTTAAAAAAGCTAAGTACCTTGTTGGGGATCCTTTTTCTTGCTCTTAACCGATGTCAGTAAAAGTTAGCAATTGTCTTGCCTGTGGAAAGCAAATACCTCATAAATATTTTCATTCATACTGCATTCCTTGCCTAGGCCCAGACCACGACATCTCTCGCTGTCGGTTTTGTGCCTTATTCAACCCCCAAACTATTTGTTGTTGGTCTATTTTTGCAGCAAATTATTTTGGTATTCTGTATAATTATCCAAAAATGGCTTCGGTAAGCCATCCGACCTCCGATATTCCGAAAAAACATAACGATAAAGACAGACTGCATAGGTCCAAAACTGCCGATAACGCTTCCGTTAAGCTAGTCGCCAGTCTGCCAGTACAGTGAGGCACTTTCGCAGCCCCCTGATACCCACTACTTCAGATTCGCAGGCCTCTACTGAGACCCATTCAGATGTCGCGAGATGCTTCTTCAACTATGGAACCTGTGGATGTCTCTGCCTTGGATTGTTCTGGAGCCACTGTGCAGGCATTGGCAATGGAACCCGAGTCATATGCACCTGCATATCAACCAAAAAGAAATGTTAGCTGTACAGAATTCCCTGACAGCCTTCAAAGACCACATTGTTCCAGGACAATTATTGGTAAAGACAGACAACACCTCAGTTATGTGGTACATAAACAACAGGGGGGGAACCCACTCATACCCTCTATGCTGACTAGCCATGGCTGTGTGGAATACAGCCTTGAACTACCAAGTGCACCTACAAGCTCAATTCCTGCCAGGAAAGCTAAATTCATTGGCAGACGACCCAAGCAGAAATCTTATGGACCCACATGAATGGAAACCGGAACCAAAAATATTCAACCTCTTGAGGAACAAATGGGGGAATTCCAGAGCTAGACCTGTTTGCCTCCCCTGAAAACTACCAATTGGAGAAATTCTGCACAAAGACTTCCCACAGTCAAGCTTGTAAGGTGGATTCCCTGTCCTTTATTTGGGAAAGCCTCTCGGTTTATGCCTTTCCCTTTCTGCCTCTCCTCTCGAAGGTTCTGCTAAAGTTCAAACAGGACAAGCCAAGGACAGTACTGATTGCACCAGCCTGGCCACGCCAGAATTGGTACCCCCTCTTGCGTAGTATGATACTTCTGGAGCCATGGCACCTACTTCAGACACCTTCCCTGTTGTCCCAGCAGGAAGGCCGGATTCTGCACCCTCAGCTTCAAACCCTGAACCTTGCAAGCCTGGCTGATCCCTTGATCTCTCCAATAGCATCCCTCAGTAAGCAGGTGCTAGATGTTATTCTGGAAGCAAGGAGGCCTAGCACTAGAAAATCTTATGCTGAAAAGTGGAAAAGATACTGTTCCTGGAGCCAGACTCGGGGGACAGACACAACAGTGCCCAGCTTGCCTCATATTCTTCAGTATTTAACAGAAATGCTCCACAAGGGCCTGTCCTTCTCATCAATTAAAATTCATGCCTCTGCCATTTCAGCACATTATAATACTGAACCTCCCCTCTTCCCTCACCCCCTACTAAAGCAGTTCCTCAGAGGGGCCAAAAATTTAAGACCCCCCCCCCCCAGGCGAGCCCCTACTCCAGTCTGGGACCTTAACTTTGTATTGGAAAAGCTCACTCTGTCTCTATTTGAACCAGCTGCAACTGCAGAGTTGAAATTCCTTTCTTGGAAAACAGCCTTCCTTGTAGCCATCACTTCAGCAAGAAGAGTGTCTGAATTACAGGCCCTCATGGTAGTGGAGCCCATCATTATCTTCCATGCTGATAGGGTTTGCCTCAGGACCAATCCTTCCTTTATGCCCAAGGTGGTGTCTGGTGTGGCCCTAAATCAGTCCATTCATTTGCCTACTTTTTTCCCAAATCCACAAAACAAAGGTGAACGAATACTGCACTCTTTGGACGTGCACAGACAACTTAGATTTTATTTGGACAGGACTAAGCCTCTCAGAAAATCTGAACAGCTGCTAGTTGGCTTTGCTGCAAGGGCAGAGGGGAAGGCCATTTCAAAGCAAACCATTTCTAAATGGATAGCCCATTGCATTCATTTCTGCTATAAGCAAAATGGAAAACTACCCCACAGAGGATAAGATCACATTCCACCAGGGCTGCATCTACCTCTACAGCCTTCCTTAGAGGAGTCCCTACCAGGGGCATCCTAGAAGCCGCTACATGGAGCTCTGTACATACCTACACCAAGCATTACCACATGCCTATTTTTTCTAAATCCAGAGCTGGTTTTGCCACTGCAGTATTGCAGGGCTTAATAGCTGGTCCTAATGCTCTCTAAATTCCTCCTTCCTTCCTTAGCTTTGGGAATTAACCAAAATCTAATGACTGCAACAATGAAACACGAAGAACATAGTACAGTTGTGTACACTTATCATAAATGTAGATGTTCGAGTGTATTCACTGTTGCTGTCCTGGTTACCCTCCCTCTAGTCCCCTGACTTCCCTTGGCTCTACCTTTCCTTTTGGTTTGGTGTATTTAAAGCTTTCTGGTGTATTTGCTTTTTGATGGAGGTGTAACCTAACATATAATTGCTTCCCATTATGGGGGCACCTGACATCTGGGGCAAGAAAAACTGATGTAATGGGGTTGGCTGCATGTTTTATACCCTTGACGACCTGTCATCATGGAAGAAAAGACAGCATCTGATGCAGGAATCCAAGACTTTGATATTCAGGCCAGCTGAGGGCAACCTGCAGGCAGATAACCCAAATGTAATGACTGCAACAGTGAATACACTCGAACATCTACATTTTATGGTAAGTGTACACAACTGTACTTTCTCTGCACTTCCCTTTGGTTTATCTACTGCTCCCAGAGTTTTCACAAAATGTCTGGCTCTGGCCATTGCCTTTTGCAGACAAAGGAATATTCAGATTTACCCATACTTAGACGACTGCCTAATTCAGGCAGACAGCCAGGAAAAGCTGCTCAAGCACCTGGCCTTTGTAAAGTCCCTACTAACCTCCCTAGGGTACACAGTAAACTAAAAGAAATCCATACAGGTGCCCACCCAAAGGATTATATTCATGGGAGGAAGCCTGGGCACAGCATCCCAGATGGCATTCCTTACACCAGAAAAGCAAACTTTCCTAACAGCCTACTTCTCTCAACTAGCCACCAGACGCCAGTTATCTGTAAGGAAAGTCCTGCAAGCTCAGGGGTTCATGGCATCTTGCATTCTACTCATTCCATACGCCAGACTGCATCAGTGGTATCTAAAAAGCCTTTGGTGTCAACACACTCAAGACCTGCTGACTTATACCCATGATACCTTGCCTCAGAAAAGATTTTCTTTGGTGGGCAACAGCATGCTCCCACAACAAGGGACTACCTTTCTCACGCACACACCCCCCCCCCGTCACCCAGACCCTCACCAAAGACGCATCAGACTATGCCTGGGGTGCAAACCTGGACGGCAGGTGCATACAGGGCCAATGGAACCTACAGCAAATTCATCTGCACATCAACCAAAAAGAGATGATAGCGGTCCAGCACGCCTTGACAGCTTTCAAGCCCCTTCTCTCCCCAGGGGCTCTCCTGATCAAAACAGACAACACCACTGTAATGTGGTATATAACAAGCAGGGAGGGACTCACTCCTACACTCTATGCAGGCTGGCCATGACCCTTTGACACACAGCCGCTGCCATGCAACTCCACCTGTTAGCACAATTCCTACCAGGTTCTCAAAACTGTCTGGAAGGCCACTTAAGCAGAAATCTTCTGGACCCACACGAGTGGCTGCTTCACAAAAGAACCTTCACCCAAATAACTCAGAAATGGGGCACCTCGAAGGTCGACCTCTTTGCCTCCCACACCAAACAGCTCAGCAAGTTCTGCACCAGGGAGCATCACTGCATGGCTTGGAAAGTGGATACCCTGTCCTTCCCCTGGGTCAATCTATTGGTCTATGCCTTTCCTCCACTACCTCTCATCCCCAGGGTACTGCTCAAAGTAAAGGAGGATAAACTAAGGACAATTCTTATTGCTCTACACTGGCCTCGCCAGCACTAGTACCCACTGCTGCGCAGCCTGTCCCCACTGCCACCATGGCATCTTATTCAGATTCCAACCCTCCTGACCCAGAAGGAAGGAGGATTCATGCATCCCCAGTTGCAGATCCTCAATTTGGCAGTTTCGCTTATTCCCTAACCCCCTATCAATCTGCCAGCTTCAGTAAACAGGTTCTAGATGTTATTTGTGAGGCCAGACACCATAGCACTAGGAAGTGTTATGCTGACAAATGGAAAAGGTTCTGCACCTGGATACAGGCTAAGGGAGCCAATACAGCACAGCCTTCCCTCCCCCTCATCCTGGATTACTTAGCTGACCTGCTACACAGTGGTCTTTCATTTTCCTCTATTAAAATTCATGCCTCTGCTATCTCTGCTCATTTCCCCACTGAGCACCCCCTTTTCTCACACCCTCTGATCAGACAGTTCCTAAGAGGGGCTAGCAACTCGAGGCCACCCAAAAGAGCACCAACCCCAGCTTGGGACCTTAACTTTGTGTTGGAAAAGCTCACGCTGCCTCCCTTCAAACCAGCCTCTTCAGCAGAGCTAAATTTTCTCTCTTGGAAGACAGCTTTCCTTCTGGCCATCACTTCAGCCAGAATGGTGTCCGAGCTGCAAGTACTTATGGCTGTGGATCCCTTCATCATCTTCCATGCTGACAGGGTATCCCTCAGGACTAACCCATTCTTCATGCCCAAGGTGGTGTCCAGTGTGGCTCTCAACCAATCCATTCAGTTGCCCACCTTCTTCCCTAACCCACAGAACAAGGGAGAAAGGATCCTGTACTCCCTAGATGTTCACAGACAGCTCAGATTCTATCTAGACAGGACTAAATCCTTCAGAAAGTCTGATCAATTGCTGGTTAGCTTTGCTGCAGGGGCAGAGGGTAAAGCCATCTCCAAACAAACCATTTCCATATGAATAGTACACTGCATCCATTTCTGCTACAAGCAACATGGAAAGCCTCCCTCCAAGGGGGTCAGGACTCACTCGACCAGAGCAGCCTCCATCTCTGCAGATTTCCTCAGAGGAATCCCCGTCAGGGACATCCTGGAGGCTGCCACCTGGACATCTGTTCACACCTTTACCAAGCATTACCACTTGCCTATCTTCTTCATATCCAGGGCAGGGTTTGCCTCTACAGTCTTGCAGGGCATACTAGCCAGCCCCTAGTTTCCTTGACTGCCTCCACCCATTTCCTCAGCTTTGGGAATCCACCCAAATGTGATGACTGCAACAGTGAAACACAAAGAACATAGTACAGTTGTGTACACTTAACCATAAATGTAGATGTTCGAGTGTATTTACTGTTGCAGGTCCTGGTTTCCCTCTCTCCATCCCCCTCTTCTTTCTTCTCTTTCCTTACAAGGGACATATTGCTATTTACTTTTTACTGGTGGAATTCTTCCACCAGAATCTGGCTCCCACTTGGGGGCTCCTGACAGGTTAGGGCAAGAAAAACTGATGTAATGGCGTCCACTGTCTTACTTTATACTACTGACGACCTGACATCAGTCCTGAAGCGACAGCAACCGACGCAGAAATACCAAGCCTCTGGTATTCGGGCCGGCGGAGGGCTACCGTGGCAGGGATAACCTAAATGTGATGACTGCAATAGTGAATACACTCGAACATCTGCATTTATGGTAAGTGTACACAACTGTACTTTCTCTGACCTTCTTCATTGATGTCCTTCAAGGATGCATCTGCAGTCCTAACAAATGGGTTGTCCTGGCCTCAGGCAGCCCTTCGGTCGGCCGGATTCCAAAGTCTGGGTCTGGCCTCGGCTGATGTCGCACTTCACCCGACGTCATAGCTGCAGTTCAGCGGGTATAAAGGCATCAGCCGACGCCATTTTCCCCAGTCTTTCTTGCCGCTGCGGCCCAAGCAGAAGCGGTTCGCAAGTGCCGGTCGGTCAGAACCAGAGATTGCTACTACCGAAGACTTCTAAAAAGCTAAGTACCCCGTTGGGGACTCTTTCTTGCCTCAGCCGATGTCAGAAAAAGTGAATAACTGTTTAACTTGTGGGAAACAAATACCTCATAAAGATTTCCACTCTTACTGCCTACCTTGTTTAGGCCCAGACCACGACGTAGCAGCCTCTGTCTAGCCTGTGCTTCTTTCAACCGACGGACACTTAGATGTCGGTCGGAATTTGCTGAGGAGTTTTTCGGCTCCGCTTTTGCTTACAACATGCCGTCGGAAACTCCGGCTTCACAATTAGCTAAAAAGCACAAGGAAAAGGACCGACACTCGCCGTCCGCGGTTTCGGCCGAAACCGCGGTTAACTCAACCGCGAGTGTCTCGGTTTCGGCTGAAACCGAGCCCTCGGTTCTTCCTTCGGCCGAAAGCTTGCCTCCCACCGAGGCCTCATCCAGCATGGCTGAATCTGCTACTGATATTCCACCTGCTCTTGCAGGTTCACAGGATTTATATGATACTATCCCTTTAGATATATCCACTCCTGCACGTGGAGCTGCTAGGCCCCCTGCATCCATGTCGATTAAGGCTTTTGCCAGGGCTAAAGCAGCAAAATCAACCAAGACTGTGCCTATTAAGACCCCCTCTCACAGGCCTAGCTCTAGTACTCAAATTCTTAGTCTAGCAGAGGATCTCATTTCTTTGATCAGGGGTTCCCAACCTCACCCTGACAGGGCCTCTCACCCACCTCCAGAGAAGAGGCCTAGAGCAGAGCCCCCTGAGCCAGTTTCTTCAGATTACTCTTCTGATGATTCAGAAAATACAAACCCTCCAGAAGGCCCTTATTCTCCTTATGAGGACTCTGATGCAGAAGACTCCTTTCCTTCTGCCTCTCCGCCTGAGGAATTTTCTTTTGGGGAAACCTTGCATGCTATGAGGGAACAATTTCAATGGCAGGGCCAGGATTTTTCAGACTCTAGGAAAAGGCTTAGGACCTTTTGCATTTGCCACAGCATAGGCCTTTAGCCATTCCTCCAGTACTTACTGTTGTGGATGATGCATTTAATGATGCTTGTACTGCCCCTGATTCACTTCCTCCGCCCCTGCTAAGCCCGACAGGTACTACAGGGTTCCGGACACACATTATCATTTGTATAAGGCTCCTTTGCAGATCCTGAAACTATTTCACAGGGACCCAAGGCTGTAGCAGCTACCTCTGCCAAAACCCTCCCTCTCAAAGGGAATCTAGGGCCTTAGAGAGATGGGGTAAAAAAGTTTATACTTCTGCTACTCTTTCGGCTAGGGCTTTAAACTGTCAATTCCACATGATTCAGTATCAGGAATTTATGTTAGACCAGTTAACTAAAAAACTGTCCTCGCCTGAACCATTAGACAAAAAGTCTCTTCAGGAAATGGTACATAACATACAGCAGGTCAGTAATCATTCCTTAAAATGCGGCTATGATGCACTGGAGGCTTCCTTTAGATCAGCTATGACTGGTACAGTGATCAGAAGGCATGCATGGTTAAAAGAGCAGTCCTTACCAGACCATGTAAAATCAAAGCTCCTAGATGCTCCCATGGATAAGCATAATTTGTTTGGCTCACCTGCACAGCCGGTGCTGAAGAAGGTGGAAGAGAAAGCAAAATCTGTCCAGACAGTCAAGGATTTCTTACAGGTCCAGCCTCCAAGGTTTAGTAGGAACTGGCCTTCCAAGATTTGGTCCTTTCCGGACACCATCAGAGCACAGAGAGGCAGGAATAGGCGCCCAAGAGGCAGGGGTCAATCCAGAGGAGCCTACAGGGGTCGTCAGTGGCAGCCTAACAACCAGCGAAGTACTGCCACAGATCCAGCCACTACCACTTCCACAGGACAATCACAGTGACTTGGCTCTGAGACTGCCTACCAGGGAACAACTAGATGCACCCTTAGGCGGAAAGCTAGCCTTATTTTCAGAAAACTGGCATTACATCACAGGAGACAAATGGATTTTACAGACAATAGACAAAGGTTACAGGTTTCACTTCCATACTCTACCAAGGAAGAGAGGAATGCCAAACCTACCTCCAAATCAAAAGACAAAAGCTCTAGAACAAATAGACAACTTAATAAGGATGAGAGCTGTAGAAAAGGTACCGTCTATGGAACAAGGGCAAGGATTTTACTCCAGACTTTTCCTGGTGCCAAGAAAAGAAAACCAATGGAGACCGATTCTAGACCTGTCCGCTCTGAACACATATCTCATTGTTCCAAAATTCAAGATGCTGACCCTACAGCAGCTTCTTCCCATGCTGGGCAAGGAGTTTTGGCTGGTAACTCTAGATCTCAAGGAAGCATACCTGCACGTCCCCATACGACCAAATTGCAGAAGATACCTCAGATTTCTTGCAGGATCAGAGCATTATCAATTCTCAGCATTGCCCTTTGGCTTATCTACTGCGCCCAGAGTATTCACGAAATGCCTGGCATCAGTAATTGCTCATTGCAGGCTTCAGGGAATTCAAATTTACCCTTACCTGGACGACTGCCTGTTACAAGCGGACAACAAAAACAAATTAGCAAAAGATTTGAAAAAGGTCATTCATCTGCTACAAGCCCTGGGATACACAGTCAATATAAAAAAGTCAAGGCTGATACCATCTCAGAGGATAACTTTCTTGGGTGCAGAACTGGACACATCAAATCAAATGGCATCCCTCACAGCAGAAAAGCAGAAGCACCTTCCTCTCTATTTCATGGCATTAACAATGCAGAACCAGCTAACAGCAAGGAAAGTCCTGCAAGCCCTGGGTTACATGGCATCCTGCATAATATTGATTCCACATGCCAGACTACATATGAGGAAGTTGCAATGGTACCTAAGGAATTTATGGTCTCAACACAAGCACAGCCTAGAAACCCAAATTCCAATAATTCCATGCCTGAAGCAAGAATTCCAATGGTGGGCTCAGGCCTGTCAATTGAACAAAGGACTGCCCTTCCACAGCCCTCAACCAAGCCAGACTATCACCACGGACGCCTCAGACCTCGGTTGGGGGGCACACATGCTGGACAAGTGCATACAAGGCTTATGGACTCAAGACCAGCTGAACCTACACACAAATCAAAAGGAGATGCTGGCAGTAAAACTGGCAATTCAGACATTCAGACCGTTTCTTCAACAGGGTCAATTGCTGATAAGGACGGACAACACCACAGTTATGTGGTACATCAACAAACAGGGAGGCACACATTCATACCCTCTATGCCGGATGGCAATGGACCTCTGGAATGTGGCCCTGAGCTTCAACATCCAGCTCCAGGCAATATTTGTACCAGGAAAAGAAAATATACTAGCAGACATCCTAAGCAGAACTACCACGGATGCCCACGAATGGATGCTGCATCCAGACATCTTCAAATCCATTACAAGGAAATGGGGACTACCAGAAAAAGACTTATTCGCATCCCCACACAACCACCAATTGAAAAAATTCTGCACAAGGACATACCACCCTCTGGCTTGGAAGGTGGACTCCCTATCTTTCAGTTGGGAAAACCTGACAGCATATGCATTCCCACCTCTTCCTTTGATGCACAAGATGCTATTGAAGATCAAAGAAGACCGCCCAAGGATCATCCTGATAGCTCCAGACTGGCCGAGGCAGCATTGGTACCCATTACTGAGGAGTATGTCTCGGGAACAAATATGGCCTCTGCCCCTAGTTCCCTTACTGCTAACACAGAACAACTTCAGAACCCTGCATCCAAACTTGAAAACGTTGCAGCTAGCTGCCTGGAGCATTGCATAAGACAAAATAACCCAGATTTATCTCAAAGGGTTAAAGACATTATCTTGGAGGCTCGCAGACCCTCAACAAGGAAAACTTATTCAGCAAAATGGAAAAGATATCTCATTTGGAGTGAAGCTAAAGGAGAAGATGTGTCATTGGTAAACATGGCTAACATCCTGGAATACTTGGCAGAACTTTTCCACAATGGCCTGTCCTATTCTTCCATTAAGATTCATGCATCAGCTATTTCAGCAAAATACAACATGGACCCTCTAGTCTTCTCTCATCCTCTACTCAGGCAGTTTCTGAGAGGAATAAAAAATGTAAAGCCACCAAGGAAGCCACCATTGCCCGCATGGGACTTGAACTTTGTGCTGGAAAAGTTGACACTCCCTCCTTTTGAACCAGCAGCAACAGCAGAATTACAGTACTTATCATGGAAAACTGCTTTCCTGCTTGCAATCACTTCAGCAAGAAGGGTTTCTGAATTACAGGCATTAATGGCAGTACAGCCCTTCCTTATCTTCCATCAAGATAGAGTGTCCATGAGAACTAATCCTACTTTTATGCCAAAGGTGGTCTCCAGGGTATCTCTAAACCAAGCTATCCACCTACCTACATTCTTCCCCAACCCACAGAACAGGGGAGAAAGATTATTACATACCTTGGATGTACATAGGCAATTGCGCTACTACCTGGACAGAACCAAGAGCAATAGAAAACCTGACCAGCTACTGGTAGCATATGCAACAGGAATGGAAGGAAAAGCAATTTCAAAACAGACAATCTCAAAGTGGATAGGAAATTGCATTAGATTTTGTTACTCTTACCATGGAAAGACAACTCCAGAAAACATAAGACCTCACTCCACAAGGGCTACAGCCACTACTACAGCTTTTTTACGAGGAGTGGCTACCAAAGACATTTTAGAGGCTGCTACTTGGAGCTCCGTGCATACATTTGCCAAGCATTATAATCTACCCTTATACTCCAGATCCCGAGCAGGTTTTGCCACTGCTGTTTTGCAAGGGATCTTAACTACACCATAATCTAATTATTACCTCCTCCCCAAGTTTGGCTATGGTATTCTACCCATTTGTTAGGACTGCAGATGCATCCTTGAAGGACATAGTACAGTTTTGTACCTACCATAAATGTAGGTGTCCGAGAGGTATGCATCTGCAGTCAGGATTACCCACCCTCCTTCCCCTCTGTGGTACTCCTAGGGTATTTGCCCATCTTGTAGCTAGCTGGGGGAATCTATTATGGTGTATTTGTTTGTATATATGTATATACTTGTTTATTTCTATTTGCTCTCTATTGTTTGGAAACATTTGCATTTATCCAAATTTAGCCTTCCTAGAGGGCTCCTGGCATCTGGGGCAAGAAACACTGAGGAAAATGGCGTCGGCTGATGCCTTTATACCCGCTGAACTGCAGCTGTGACGTCGGGTGAAGTGCGACATCAGCCGAGGCCAGACCCAGACTTTGGAATCCGGCCGACCGAAGGGCTGCCTGAGGCCAGGACAACCCATTTGTTAGGACTGCAGATGCATACCTCTCGGACATCTACATTTATGGTAGGTACAAAACTGTACTTTCTGTAACATGCTGTAATAGTGCATCAAGTAACTGTTATCAGCAAAGAAGATCTGGGGAGCTTTACTACAGCATGATGGTAGAGGGATACAGTCACAAGCCAGTGGAAGACCTTTAGCTTTTGTATACGGCCGAGTCGGAACCGATGATCTGTTCCGAACCCAACCAGTGAAGAATGAAGGCGAGATGGACAACACACATGAAACGTTATGATGAGTACATAACTTCTTTTTATATGGATAGTAAATTAAAAGCAGTTAAAATCTTTTTAGTCCCATTGGTCTTGTACACAGGTCAGGCATATTTTTATCAACCAGTGGAGAAGCTGTGGATAGCAATAAAGAGCTGAAGGACTTTACCTGGGAGAAGAAGATGGCAAGAGTCAGTTGGAATAAGCTGATTTTTCCAGTAGAACAAGGGTGGATTGGGATTACCCAATTTGAAGGGTATTTCAGAGCTACACAGTTAAGGCTCCTGTACATTGCACAAGCAGAAAGCTATAATATAAAGTGGAAAGGGATGATGATGAAATGGGGGGGAAGCAAAAGGAAACAAGGAGAGACTGGGATTTTGGACACAGGCTTTTGAGGAGAATAACAATAATCATACGTAATGTATCTGTAAAGTGGCAGAAAGTATCCTAAGAACTAAGCCAACACAGAAATGGAGAAAGGCGATTCTGCCAATAGGGATGACTTCAGTTAGGGATATAGAGAATAGGCAAGAGGGGACTGGAATTTGTTGGAATAAACTGTCAAAGGAACAAAGGTATTGGGAGCTAATAACTAGAGAGGGAAAGGTGATAAAATGGGAAGACGCCAAGAATTTATTTGGACTGCAGGTTAGAGATTGCCTTCACTATCAAGGATTGGTATTAGAGTATAGGTATAGAGGAAGAAATTGGGGGTCCTAAATGAAAGACCAGCACCAGCAGAGTTTTTTGTAGAACCTAGAACAGAAGCTGCCATTAAAAAAGGAATAATTAGTAGGGCATATAAAATATTGTATGATAACTGTAAGAATCAGTCAGTGGTTAGAAAGGATTGGGAAGAGAGGTTGGATAAGCAATTCACAAACAGTGGGGGATATATGTATGTCTCCCAAGTATGCAGCAAAATCTAGATGATTTAGGATTTTTGCTTGGAAATCTTTACATAGATATTTTTATACCCCAAGTAGACTAAAGATATTTTTCCTCAGGTAGACAGCAAATGTTGAAGGTGTGATGGGGAAGAAAGAGGTAATTGGGAATATCTTCTGGGAGTGAGGTGAGTTGGCGGACTTTAAGAATTCCCTATGGGATGCACTGTCAGAGATTCTAGGTGGGCAGATTGTTGTGATGAAGGGAGATGGTTTTTCTAAGCTATGATACAGAACTGGAATTGCCTACATATGGTAAGGCCTGCTGTGTCTAATTATGGTGGCTGTCAAAAAAGCAGTTACTAGAAAATGGAAATCACAATCTAAACCAAATGTATAAGTAGTGATTAAAATAGGAATTGAGGTCTTCAGAAAAGGGTAGGAATAAACTACATAGGAAAAAGCGGGAATTGTGGGAACAATACATACAGGGAAGAAATGAGGTTTAAAATGAATTTTAAAAGAAGGGAGGACTTAAATGAACTGTGTAATGTTTGACTGAAAATGATTGGTTAGATTTTACAAGTGACGTATAGTGTTTGCAACTGGGAGTGTGTCAGTATAGTTTGTGATATAAAAAGCTTGCAACTAGGATTGTGTCGAAGTGGTTTGTTTTCATTTTTGTAATTGTATGATTGCCTTTGTTTTAAGTAATGGTTTAATGAAGATGTTTCTCTTTTAAAAAAAAAAAAGGACAGGAATTGAATAATTTATGTATTGTTGCTTAGGTTATATTTTATATATATATATATATATATGTATGTATGTATGTATATCTTGCTATATATATATATATATATATATATATATATATATATATATATATAATGAGAGAGAGAGCAAGATATGGTAAGTATAATGTTTGTAAACGTGAACTTAATATAGTTTGATTACTTTTATATAAATGTAGATTTATAAAAATCCAAACGTAAATTTGCCTATGTCACAAGTGATAGTTCAATAAAGATGTTAAAAAAAAAAAAAAAGATATAGAAGATATTGTTTTACAGTATTTTAGAGGGGGATGTCAAGCATCTTGTAAAAAAAAAGTTATGGTGTTTTGTATTTGCCAAACAAGATAAAGACGGGTTCATATAAACCTATTTCAGGTTTAAGCCGTGATTGTAATGTCTGTGCATCTGAAATAGCTAGGAGAATGGAGAAGGTGTTAGATTGATATAGATCAGTGTAGATTTGTGGAAGGAAAGCAAATATTTGACAACATTAACAGAATAATGATCCAGAGGGAAAATAGAATTATTGTTAGTGGGTCTTGATGGAAAGAAAACATCTGATAGTGGGATTTTATGAACGGCATTGGTAACATTTGTGTTCCCTGATATAGTAATACGGTTGTAAGAAAGATGTATGAAGGGTTGGAGGCAATAATTAAGGTGAGAGGGTTACTTTGTAACAAGTTGTGTTCAGACAGAGGAACCAGGTAGGGATATCCTCTTTCCCCTTTGCTATTTGTTTTCAATGTAGGGCCATTAGCAATGAAAATAAAGAATTCACAAATTAAAAGTATCTATAACTGATGTGGTAATTTATTTTTATTTGCAGATAGTATTATTTTGTATTTGTGAAATCCAGAAAAAAGCATTCCAGTGTTGTCCAGCATTTTGACAATTTAAGGGGCTCCTTATTGAAATGTTGGGACTGAAAAAAAAATGCTTTGAAGAGTGAATGTCTTATCTTTTAAACTCCTATTTTGCAGAGGAGCAAGCCCCACTGCACACTTATTTGGACTACAAGCCTCTCCATCCCTTAGACTTGTATGTACCAAACACTGAGTTCACCATGCCTTGGTGAAAAAGGAATATTCCAAAAAATGGCAATTTCGGACTTGATACGTGTATGTCCAGATTTTCGGCCATTCATTGCAGCATTCTAAATTCCCCATCTTGACTTTTTCAAATGATTACCAGTTTATAGTGTTTTGGGGATATAAAATACATGAAGATAAAACAAAAGGTATAGAAGTAAAGGCATAAATCGGTTCAGCATATAGTATTGCTTATGGAGAGATGTTAAGACTTGAGTATTTATATGCACAGATTAAGAAAGGTGTTATGACAACTAAGGTTATGTGGAAAGAAACTAAACAAAGGATACTACAAAAATTGAGAAACTGGATCATGAAAAGTAAGGGAAAATCATTGAAAGTGGTCTTAGCCATATTTTTAGCAGCCAAATGAAAAGTTGTGGATTAGTCAGTCATATTTTTAGCAACTGGAGGAGAAGTTGTGAATGAGAAATAAGAGTTGAAAAAAAATTTTGGGAGCAAGAATTACGTGGGACAAGCTGATTCTCCGTGTAGAATAAGATTGTTTAGGGTTACCTGATTTGAATGTATACTTTAGAGCTCTGTATTTAAGGCTCATACACATAACTGAAGCAGAAAATTATAAATCAAAATGGGAGAAAATGCTGCAAGAAGGGTATGTTTCAGAAATAGGGACTTTGATTTTAGATGCAACTCCTTAAGAAGAATGAATGCTTTATAACATATTTATAAAGTTGCAGAAAGTATTCGAAAAACTAAGCCAACACAGAAGTGGAGAAAGGGATTTTTTCCAAAGGGATATCAGGAAGTAGGCATATAGAAAATAGGTAAGAGGGGGCTGGGGAGTTTACTGGAGGGAATCGGCAATGAAATGAAGGTACAGGGCGCAAGTAACTGGGAAGGGTAATAGAGCAAGCTGAGGCTAAGTAGAACTTTGGTGTTTTACCTTCCTGTCTGATGCTGATAACAGTTTATAGACAAGATAGAAAGGGATAGCGGTATAGTAAGTGAAAAATCAGCTCTGGAAGAGTTTTTAGTTGAGTCTAGAACAGAAACGGCTGTTATTAATTGGTAATTATTATGATGATTGAAATATTTCATGACAACTTTAAAAATCAGAGGAGGTTAAAAAATGATTGAGAAAAGTTGATCGGAAGGCAGTTTACAATGAAACTATTGGAAGAAATCTGTAAGGCTCTTGAGTATGTAATAAAGTTCAGAAGGTTTAAACTTTTTGCATGGAGGGGTTTACATTTTATACCACAAGCTCATTTCAGAGGATTTTTCCTCAGGTAGATAGCAAATACAGATAGCAAGAGGTGTGACTGAGAGAGTGAGTGAGTTGTAATTGGAAACTTGTTTTCTTGGAATGTAACAGATTGACAGATTTAAAAAATTCCCTCTGAATACTTAGAAATGTTGGGAAATGAATGGTCATAACTAAGAAAATGATTCTTATGTGCTTGGGGGATATTGGATCTGAATTGACTATAGTAATGCTTTGTGAAGTTTAATGCTATTGGCTCTCTAACATTACTAGAAAATCTAAACAATAAACAAAACCTCTACACCAAACAAAGAAAGCTCTGGATATTGTAATGTAGTTAAAAGAATTGGAAGCAGTATCTTTCGAAAAGGGAGGGAACAAAACTTTCAAACAAGTAAATGGGATTTTTGGAAACGATACATGCAACATATAATGTTCAGAGGGAGGAGTGAGATTTAAGGGAAGGCAGGCATTGTGCATGACATTTGAATTATCACTTGGGACACAGGCAGACATACTTTTATATACACAAAAATCAAACTATGTTAACAGACTATTATTTATACAGTTAACAGTCCAACATTACAAAAATTGATCAATTCCCGTCTTCCCTTAAACCTCAACCCTCCTCCAAAACATTATTTTGCATGTATTCAAACTTTTTCCATTTTTGATATGTAGTAGCCCACTTCCAGCTCTTTTATTTCTCTTATAATATTCACTACTTCAAATACAGTTAGTTTAGACTTTTGATTCCCATTTTCAGGTAATTGCTTTTTTTGGCAGCCACCAGAATTACACTTAAGGCTTTACTCTGTTTAGGAAATTCAGATCCTATATCCCAGCTCAAAAATCATTTCCTTAGTTACTCTAATTTTCTCACCCAGTATTTCTGACAGAGTACTCTGTTAGGAATTGTAAAGTCTGCCAACTCATTACACTCCTGAAACGTATGTTCCCAGTTACCTCTTTCTTCCCCATCAAACCTTCAACATTTGCCTTCTACCTGATGAAAAAATTCTTTGACGTCTGCTTGGGGTTTAAAATACCTATGCAGATACTTCCAAACAAAAGTCCTGAATCTTCTAGACTTTGTTGCATGTTTGGGAGCCATTCATATGGTCTACCATTGTTTCCTTGTGAATTACTTATTCAGTCTCTCTGCATTCTTTTCTAACTTCCTCTGATTTATTCTTATATTGTGCAGTTTTTTACATGCCCTAGCGTCCTTTTTAACAAAAGCTTCTGTTCTAGATTTAACTAAAAACTCTACCAGAGCAGGACTTTCACATAGGGATTCTCCTATCCGTTTCTCTTTGCCTGAACTCTGATATCAGTCCCTGACAGGGAAGATAGTTTCTAGCCTACAGTCCAAACGTCGTCTTGGCACCTTTTCACTCAGTTACTTTTCTCTGTGTAGTTATTTGCTCCCAATTCCTTGGCTGCTTTGCCAGTTTTCTCCAGTAAATTCCAGACGCCTGTTGCCTATTCTCTGTACCCATAATTGCAGTCATACCTTTTGGCAACATGTCCCTTTCTTCATTCTTGTGTAGGCTTAGTTCTTAGAGTGCTTTCTGCTACTTTATAAATATAATACTGTGCATGACTGCTGTTATTATTCTTAAGGATTTGTATACAAAATCCCACTCTCCTTATTTATTGAATCTCCCCCCTGCTTCATCATCATCCCTCTCCACTTTGAATTATAGCTTTCTGTTTGTGTGACATATTTGAGCCTTAACTGTGTAGCTCTAAAATATCCTTTCAAATAAGATCATCCTAAACCACCTTGTTCTTTTGGATGGATCAGCTTATCCCCCTTGAAAATTTTCCTCCTAGGTAAAGTCCTTCAACACTTTCTTACTGTTCACAAGTTCTCCTCTGTTTGATAAAAAATATGCCTGTCCTATATAGAAAACTAAACGGGCAAAAACATTTTCACTTCTTGTGTCTTTCTATCCATATCCATAAACAAGAGCTTCAGGTTTCTCAGATTTGTATTAACTTTGGTTTACTTTCTTCCCGCATATACTCAGCTACCATAACTGAATCCTTTTTAACCTATACTACTAAATAATTAATTTAATAATGTTCCCTTAAATATGGGTATTGCTGAAATAATTTGTGGGTACATAGTTTATAGCTATAGCCTTTGTTTTGTCTTCATTAATTTTATATCCCAGAAAGACTTGAAACAAGTGTTCCATAACACTGAGATGTCCTTTTCTGGTTTTATTATATACAAAATAATATCGTCTGCAAATAAGGTCACATTTTTTTGATTACCGTACCAGTTTTATCCTTAAATTTCTGAGTCTGTTTTCTTCGCTAGTGGCTCTAAATGTAATGCAAATGGTAAAGGTGAAGGAGGACACCCGTGCCTGGTTCCTCTGTTCAGACACAACTTGTTAGAGAGGAACTCTCCCCTTTTTATTTTTTTGCTTTCCGTCCCCTGTATGCTCTCCTAATTAACCTTATTATTGTGTCATGGAATACAAATGCTTACCATTACCGTACTCATAAAATCCCAGCTTACTATGTCGAATGATTTCTCTGCATCAAGACCCACCAGCAACAGCAGTATTTTCTTACATTCTGTTTCCCTATGAATTATCATTGTGTATTAATGTTCTCAAATGCTTGTTTCCCCTTCCCAATGTCACATTGATCCATACCTGCCAATTTTGGCAGCACCTTTACCGTTCTTTTAGCTATTGTAGACATAAGCACTTTATTATCATGATTTAAAATTGAAATGGGCCTATATGAAGCTGGATCTGATGGGTGTTTTCCTTCTTCTGATATTACAGCCACCACAGTTTTCTTCCAGGATGGTGTTGCTTCCTCTCCTTTTAAAATACTGTTATACAAAACTTTCCTGATCTTTGTCACTTTCTTCCCTCCTGGCTTCCAGACTTACCCAGGAATACCATCCTTTTTTGCAGATTTTCCTGCAGATTGATTATACATCATAGTTTTGACCTTATCTCCTCCTATCTTAACTGTTAATTGTTGACCCTCACCGATCTCCAGCCTTGGCATAGCTAAGTCTTCCGTAAATATTTCCATTTGTGCTCTTTCTTGATTTCACCATTCCTCTGCTTTATAGATATTTTCATAAAATGTCCGAAATCTGTCTAATTAGCCCTATAGGATCTTTGGTTATTTTTCTTGTTATAGGCTCCCTAAGCTTAGCAACAACCCTTTGTACCTCTGTTGCCTAAGTCATTGTGCTAAAAGGTTTTGGGCTCTGGAGTTATCAAAAAACAGTTGTTCAACGGCTGTCTTTCTAAAGTCATGTATGTTATCCATATATTCCTTGTTTTCTCTTTAGCACTCTGCATTTGTCTCTTCTTGTTCTGTGAGATTCCCCCTCGCCCTGTTATTTTGCAATACTTTGACCTTTGTCAGTCCTAAATAATTCTTGTTACTTTTTAACTGTATCTTTTTCTTTTATTTCTACCCTATTTTTAAACTGTTTTTTTATCCCACTCACTAACTATAACTTCTGAAGAAATTTCTATCTTCTGTAATAACTCTCAAATAATTTTTTTCTACCCATTCCTTAAATTCCTCACTTTTTAACATGTAGGTGAAGAAGTGCCAGTGTCTCATTTGTACTTCCTTACCCTACATTTTTAGTGCAGTAGTTGTTGATGCATCATCTGAAATAGTTATTGGATATGTCAGAGTTTTCAATTAAATGCATATGTTCCTGTGAAATATAATTTCTGTCTAGCCTAGCCCAGTTGTACCATGGAGAATTATATGTTAATTCTTTCTGAGTTTCTACTATTGAATGCATGTCTTCCATACCAAATATTTTCATTATTTTCATAAATTTCTTTAGAGGTTTGCACTTTGTTATATTTTCCCCTTTTAGGTCTCCCAGGTACATCCTAATTGTTGCAAATCAAGTTGCAATCCCCAACTTTAAGCAAAATGTCTGCTGAAAGCTGATTATTTCTCCCCAAATTTTTTTAAACTTCATAGAAGCAGTTTTGGGTAAAATTTAAGTACATGCCAGCATAATAGTCTTCCTTTGCCGGTAGCCCCCTACTACCACAAATCTGCCATTACTGTCATTTTTTCCTTTTCTCCTGTTGGAACTCCTCTAGTAATTGGTATAAGTATTCCCCTTTTCCTTTGTCCATGATACTCTGCAGAATATCCCTCTTGAACTCCTTTATCAGTTTCACATGCTTATTGCAGGAATTGAGCAATTTATGTAGTATTGAATTCAGTGAAGATTATTAAAAAGAAAACACATATATACTGTTATGTATTGTATGCACACCTTTAATAATTATGCTACTAATTAAGCGACAGTGTTATGACCTTAGGAATTCCCTCAACCGATCTGTAATGGTCTAAATCCATTATAAAATCTCCATAGGTGAAAAGAGTTTTCTCTAAACTTGTTCCAGTTATCTGGAACCAGTTTCATGTGGACATTAGGAAGTAAAAACATTATAACTCTAGTCTAAAAGAGCGTCTCTTAAAGGAGTGAGTCTGTATCTGCTTAGTTCTTTGCTATATCCTTGGTGTACTGTATGTTGAAAAATGTTAATGCTTTGTCTTGCCTTGGTCATGGCTAAAAAGGGTCTGCTGACAAGTGTACTTCAGCAATTAACAAAGCTGAAATAAATAAATGCATGACAGCAACACTGGGAGTTGTTACTGTGATTTGTGTCCCTTTATGTTAACACATATGTGCTTGCATCACAAGTTTAATAAAGATGTTTATAAATGGGAATATGGAAATAAACAGGAAGGATAAGATGCATATTTATTTTAAGAAGCTTCCTAGATGTAATCTAGACTATTCTAAATGTGCTGAAAGGGCTGCTGCTAACAGTTGTAGCCATAATGCAGAGTCACAAGTGCTTCATTGAGAGGCATGAAATAGAGCACCCAAGACATTTCTGAAATCTCTCCACTTATTCTGCTTTTTTGTCTGCTGCTTTAAGATTTCACTTGAGTTATTTTTTTTTAATACACAAACGGATAATAGTTCCAGTAGCATCTGAAAGCAAAATTGAGCAGGAACTGAAAAATGTGGAGTGTGGATATATTTTTTGAGCAAGTTGAACCAACTGCATGGACAGTAGGGTGGTAATAACAGTGAAGCAAACAAATCTTAAAATGCATATAGACATTGAAGAACTAAATGTATAAAAAGCGAACGTTTTCCACTTCAAACTTTTGAAGAGAGTGTTGTAACTTTGTGTAATGCTAATTTGTTTTGTTAGATGCTAACGAAGAGTTTTGGTAAAATAGTCTAGATAAAGGTAGCTCCAAGATTTTCATATTCAGCAGAACGTTGGATAGGCCCTGGTGCCTGAGATTACCTTTCAGAATAATGTAAGTCTCAAATGTGCTTCAAAGAGTAGTAGCTAAAATTACAGAAGGTATGTTTACATTGTAGACTGTAACCTTGCTGGTTGTACAGAGGGATAAATGCCTGACTATGACCCATGTGACCTAGTGGTGCAGAGGGATAGAGCCCTGACTGTGATCTATGTGACCTAGGCTTAGTTAGTGGCTTCAGCACTTGATGGCACAGATGGAGAAGATGGGTGTATCCTTCCTTGGGAGGGGAGGTATAGGTGCTCCCCAGCATGATCTCTGCCGGAGGATAGGGGTGGAGCTGCAAAAGTGGATTTGGGTGCAGAAATTATATGTTATGGGTATAAGCAAGTGATTGCAACACTTCTCAGTTCACAATGGGGACATGATGTAAGTTGAGATAGAGGCAAATGCTGTCCCTACAGTGATGAGGGTGCCCACATCACCACCCTTGGAAAGGGGTTAGGCCAGTCATATAAAATGCTTTCAATGCAGGGGTGCTGGCAAGAGTAGCAAACATTTTAGTGTTTGCTTGAGTGACTTCTCCTCCGGCTACCTCTTGCCCTAAGGGACCTGATGAAAGGTTCCCCACCCCTAGGGAATGAATGGGCTCAAGTCCAGTAGACTGGGTATTATGGTGAGCATGGCTGGGGGGGTGAAGTACCTGTGGTATAAAACATAACAGACTGTTGTCTAGCTTGAGGAGCCACCATGCAAGATCAGAATTTGCAGCTGATCAGTCTACTGGATAGACTGAGGCAAATAGGCTTGAAACTGAACAGAAGTGCATGCCAAATGTGTGCGACCACTTCTAAGTACATGAACCATGGTTTGGCTTCTGATGAAGGTCTCAGAGGATATGCAGAAACCCTGTAACACATTGCATCTTAGTCATTCTTTGGTATAGTGCATTATTTTTCCAAGTTCATTCGAAATATTTCAGAGATTAGAGTATCACTCTGAAAGCTGTTAGTGCATGACATTGTATGCTTTTGGTAACTGGAACGGGATGGAAGTTTGAGATTGCTGAAAAAGATTATTGGGACTTCTGTTTTGAAATTCATTGATGTTATACAACTGCTATCTAAAAGTGGATGTTGGCTAACAGTGGTTTGTGATGCTGTTGCAGGAAGGTGTATGTATTTTGGGGACTTGGAATATGGCTCAAACATGCTCTGGGCTGGTAGAAAAGTCTTTGGTTGTCAAAAGTTCTGTAATTATATCTATGACAAATCAGTTATGGTTAAATCAGATTGTGATCCATTACAAAGTTCTTAGTGGAGGAGAATATATTGTGTGATTTTCATATTGTTGGTGAGCTTTCATATGTACAAGGCTTGATATTCCAAGATAAGTTCATCATTCCTAAGAACCTCATGATTCAGTGATGCATGGTGTTTGTCAAACCGTGAATTAGGTGTAAAGAAAGGAGTGTTCCTTGTTGGCCTGAGATGTCCAGTCAGTTTGAGCAGTTGATTCAAAGATATAACGTCTAATATTTTCTGCAACTAAAATCAGGGAAAGGAATTGTTTCTGTATAAGATGATGAATCTTTGAGGGATGAGTCGATTGTTTCCAGGTAAAAATGCTCATTGTTTCTTTGTTTGATATGTCCAGGTAATTCAGTTGAGTGATACCTGACAGTCATGATATCATCATAGTACTGAAATATTGCTTTTGCTGTGCGTAGTACACCAGATGAATTAATAATAGATAATGGTCTGCAAGTCATAAAGCAGGATTTTTATATTTTTTCTAAGACTTGGGGATTATACTGGATCTCATTTAGACTGCAGAGTGTCTCATGAGAAACTATCACAGCAGTGAAAATTCATTTTGCTGATTTTCTGTATTAGATTGTAAAAATTCACCTCTTCAGCCTGAAGAAATGTATAGGTTCATAGGTTCATACTAGGCTATCTGCCCAAGGGCATTTATAAGCCTAGCCCATAGTTATTTGGCTTTTGCCACCCCTTTAGTTTGAATAAAACTATGCCTATTATTTTGCTGTGCCTCTGTCAAGCAGTGACACTGAAGTAATCCCTGGGGTATATCTGCGATCCCCCATCCATTGGTCAAGATTCCTCTTGAACAAGGCCAGCGAGGTGCTCTGCCTCACATGTACCGGGATTTTGTTCCACAGCATAGGGAGTCTCTGGGTGATGAATCTGTCCCTCCAGCATGTTCTATTAATAACCGTGTCAAGGTTTAAGTCTCCCGCCCTTGTGGTTCTGAGGGATCTAGATTTTTTGAGGTGAAGCATATTCATCAAATCAGGGTTTGACATGGCCTTATATGTCAGGCACAGGTCACCTCTGGGCAAGCGGTATGAGACTGAATAGAGCTGGAGTTCTTTCAGTCGGGCAGCATAAGACATATTTTTGAGACCCTTTATCCTTTTGGTGAGGAACTTTTGGGGCCTTTCCAGCTGCTGCAGGTGTCTGGTCAGATACATTCCGAATGGGGCATTGTACTCAATCATAGGTCTAATGAGTGATGAGTACAGGGGGGCGATGACCTCCCTTGATCTAGATGTGAATCCCTTCATGATCAGGTGGGCAATGTAGAAGGTTTTCCTAACTACTTTAGCAACACGAGTGTCAAACGAAAGGCTACTGTCAACCTGGGTCCCCAGATCCCTGATGACTTCTTCTGTGCTCAGTGGATTGCCACCTATATGGTAGCTAGGGGTAACCTTGTTTTTCCCGAAGGGTATGACTATGCATTTCTTGGCATTTAACTTTAGGCCATGGCTCTGGCACCAGTTATCCGTTTCTTTGAGGCCCTTCTTCAGGATATCTGTGTCAGATGTGTTTTCGACTATGGCGCCCAGTTTGCAGTCATCTGCAAACTTTGTCAGCCATAACCCTCCTGTGTTTGCTTGTACTTCAGAAAAGTAGATGCCGAACAAGAGTGGACCCAGGACTGAGCCCTGTGGGACACCACTTGTGACAGGCTTTGAGTCTGACATGGCTCCAGCAACTCTGACCCTGTGGGTTCTGTCACTTAGCCAGTTTGCAACCCATCTTGTGATGTATGGGTTTACATTCAAGCTGATGAGTTTTTTGATGATACCTGAGTGGGGTATTGTGTCGAAGGCCTTTGCCAGGTCAAGGTAGGCTGTATGGACTGCCTTTCCCTCATCAATGGCCTTGGTGACTGTCTCGAAAAAGTCAACCAAGTTTAAAAGGCATGATCTGCCTTTGACAAAGCCAAACTGGGTTGGATCCAAAGTCTGCAAGTTCCCTATGTCTTTATTTATGAGTTCCATTATGATCCTCTCCATGGCTTTGCAGATAAGGCTTGTCAAGCTAATGGGACGGTAATTTCCAGGGTCGGTGGAGGCACCGCCCTTGTGAAGTGGGACCACAGTCGCCGTGCGCCACTCCTTGGGTGCGTATCCTGAGGTGAGGCTAAGATTAAACAGCTGTCCTAACTGCGGGTTTAATTCCTCATTGAGTTCATGGAGCACACAGCCGGGGACACCATCCGGTCCCATGGATGCTGTGTTTTTGCTTTGGAGAGAGCAGTTCTCACCTGGGCGTTGGAGATGTTTGGGGGCTACAATCCTCTGGTATAGATATCTCTCCTTTGGGGAGGGGAGAAGTTTGCACTGAACCTGTCAGCCAGTATGTTGGCAATGTGTGTAGGTTCAGTAATCTTCACATCATTTTGAACTAATTCTGAGCATATCTGGGAGTTTCCTCCTAGGTTTCTAACATAGCTAAAGAAGGCCTTATGATTGTCTTTTGAATCCTTGGCGATTTTTCTCTCAAAATTTGCCTTGGATGATTTTATGAGAGCTCTTAGTTTTTACTTATAATGATCAAAGGTGTCTTACCTTTCAAGGATTTTGCTCTATCTTGTAGTAGCTTCCTCCTTTTGTTGTAGAGCTTGTTTATGGCTGGGGTCCACCAGACTGGACGCTTGCCTTTGGTACAAAGAGTCATAGTTTTGTTTGGGATTGCCTGATCCATGCAGTCCTGTAGGTGCTGGTAGAAGGCATTTGTAAGTGATTCAGTGGTTTGAGTAATGTTTACCACTGGCTCAGGGGCCTTAAAGGAGACCACGCTAGTTTTTAGAAGTGTGAAGTCGGCTTTTGAGAAGTTTTTCACTGTGGTCTTTTTTGTTTCAGGTGGGGCAGGATGAGGACCTCCAGCGAGATTAGTTTATGATCTGATCTCACCAGTGAGGGGTATACTTCGGTGTTGAACATTGTGATCCCATGTTCGTGATGATGAGATCAAGTATGTTTTCTCCTCTTGTGGGGATGGTGACTAGTTGTTCCATGGCATTTGAGTTTATGAACTCCAGGAACCTTTGGGCTAGAGTGTTTGGGCTTGAGTAGTGTTCCCAGTCTATATTAGGGTAGTTGAAGTCACCTAGTATGATGGTGTTTGGAGATACATTTATCCCTCCATTGTTTTCAGGAAGGCCATGTGAGGTTCCTGAGTTTGAGAGGGTGGCCTGTAACATGCTACAAATTGCAGAGCAGTCTTGCCTATGGTTAATTGCACCTGGATGGTCTCCGATGCATCGTGCGTTGCCACCAACCTTGAGGTGTGGGTGTCCTTTATGAATATGGACACCCTCCTTTCTTGGTGTTGTCCGGATTTTGGGGCGGAACGCATGATATGAGGTGAAACCTGCTAGTGCTGGGGTGCTCTCAGGAGCCTTGAACCAGGTTTCTGTCACAGCACAGACATCGATGTTCTCCATACTGAGAAGGGCCTCGAGTGCGTGCATCTTGAGATTGAGACTTCTGGCATTGAGCAGCATTACCCTTAGTTTTTTACTTTTTGTGTTCTAGGGTGGTAGGTTTAGAATTTGAGCCTTGCCTAAAAAGGCACTATGGGGTGGCAAGAGCCTTTGCCAATATCCGGAAGCCTAGGGGTGACAGGTGCAAGCCGTCCCTTGCGAAGCAGCGTGGCTTGTCCAGCATGTCATCCCAGGCAGACAGACATTGGATCCCCTTTGAATGACACCAGAATTTAAGCCAATTATTAAAGCTGATCATCTTATCACTGTATTGTGGCATCATTCTAGGTGAAGGTAGGATACTGCTCAAGGTCAGGGTCATACCTGCCTGGGCTACATAATCAGAGAGCTCCTCAATGTCTCTTTTCATGTAGTCCAAGGAGGTACGTCTCAGGTCGTTGACACCAGCGTGGACAATGACTGAGTCATACTTGTACCTGCTGTTGAGAGACCTGAGTGCTTGTGTTATGTGGCGGATTCTAGCGCCCGACAGGCAGCTTACTGTGACCTTCTCCTTACTCAGTCTGGTGAGCGGGACGTCAGTGTGTCTGACTATGGAGTCACCTATGACAAGTATGTTTGGTGTTGTATTTGGCCTTAAGGGCAGTGACTGCTTTGCACACTGATTTTGTTGTTTGTGTTGTTTATGTGGTGTATTGAGTTTGCAGTTGCTTGGGTGTCTGCTTTGGAGGCCTCTGCTGTTTAGGTAAATTTTTACTCAGAGCCTCCGAGTATGTCTTAGTGTGTTTATGTGTTTGATTCAGTGGTGTGGTTGAGTTATGTGAGACTAGTATTGTGGTGTGTGTAGTTGCCTTCTCCTCCTGCCTGGTCTTGCCAGTCCTGAGTTGAGAGAGCTCAGCCTCCAGTCTGGCTAAATAGCTGCATCTCTCACAAGTGTTAGTGTTACATGGGAGGAGGAGATGGTTGTCCGTGTACATGAGGCAATTGTAACATTGTCTCAGAATTCCCAGATTCACCAAATGGGCAGGAGAGGACGCCAGCATCTGACCCTTCGACATGCTAGAAAGAATTATGAGTTGGTATGAGACAGAAAAGTAGTGGGCTTAGCAGGGAAGTGGGCACTCCTGGGGGGTTTTGCTAGTGAGAGATTTGTATAATATAGGAGTGCTTGACCTGCAAAGAGAATGCTTATAAGACAAGAGATATGCTTATAAGACAAGTGCTGAGCTTTTTGAGAAGAAAAAGCTATTTGGAACAAGTGCTGCACTTTTTAGTGTAGGTGTAAACTGTTTAGGTTCCTAACAGAGCAGTTCTAAGGGAAAAATTGAAGAACAGACTTTCTGGAGCCAGAAAGAGTTTAACCTTGTTTAACCGGCGCTGCCCGATGCTGCTCTAGTGGCAACTCCGCGCTAAATCGCGCTAAAGCACGTTAAAGCGTGCTTGATGGCAGGGGCTGGAAAGAAGCAGGAATAGACCCAAAAGGGAAAATAAAACTACAGTTTCAAGTCAGTAACCACCTCTACGGGGGGCAGGGAAGCTGCTCAATGTTAGTCACTGCCACTGATGAACAGAGAGACCCTCTTTCAGCCCAAGCAAAAATGGCCTCTCAGAAACTTTCAAACAGTTCAGGAACAGCAAGCCTGTAACTGAACTTTTTTAACTCTCAGAAAAGTGGGAAAAAAGCAAGATTTTTTTTTGTTTTGTTTTTACAGAGATAGCAGGTTCACAAGTAATATCAAGTTATAACAGTGCAGTAAATGACCCCACACAAGAGTGCTAGGTCAAGGACAGAAAATATGCAAGTTTTAAGAAAAAAACGATTTAAAATTAAGTGCAAACAGGAAATTCAGCAAACAGCTTTTGGTTGTGCTCTAAATACAGCTACTAATACAGAAATCAAGTTTAACAAGCCAGAAAAATGCTCAAGCTAGGCAGCTATGCAGAAAAACTTAGCAAATAAACAGAGAAAAAATACTTAAAATCTCAAAAGTGGCTCCCTTCTTCTCTCAGCATTTTTTCCTCTTGGAGGGTGCTTCACCAACAGCCAACAAGCCTGAAAAGACGCTCAAACCACGAGGCAACTAGGTTTTAAGAGAGGAAGATGAAGGAGTTATGGAAATGACCCCTAGTGGCCAATAAAACTACAGTTTCAAGTCAGTAACCACCTCTACGGGGGGCAGGGAAGCTGCTCAATGTTAGTCACTGCCACTGATGAACAGAGAGACCCTCCTTCAGCCCAAGCAAAAATGGCCTCACAGAAACTTTCAAACAGTTCAGGAACAGCAAGCCTGTAACTGAACTTTTTTAACTCTCAGAAAAGTGGGAAAAAAGCAAGATTTTTTTTTGTTTTTGTTTTTTACAGAGATAGCAGAGGTTCACAAGTAATATCAAGTTATAACAGTGCAGTAAATGACCCCACACAAGAGTGCTAGGTCAAGGACAGAAAATATGCAAGTTTTAAGAAAAAAACAATTTAAAATTAAGTGCAAACAGGAAATTCAGCAAACAGCTTTTGGTTGTGCTCTAAATACAGCTACTAATACAGAAATCAAGTTTAACAAGCCAGAAAATGCTCAAGCTAGGCAGCTATGCAGAAAAACTTAGCAAATAAACAGAGAAAAAATACTTAAAATCTCAAAAGTGGCTCCCTTCTTCTCTCAGCGTTTTTTCCTCTTGACACATTTGCTTTTGTGTGAATGACTTTAAAGCCAAACTGCCATCTCCATATTCCTTGTTGATTCCAGAACATAAATGTGGATTTATTAAGAGAGCGATGCCCCAAATGCAAGGAAGAAGTTAAGTTATGACAAGTAGATATGAAGTTTTAAAACTGCAGGTGAGAAAGAAATAGATGTTAATTGTGGACTTCGAAATTTACAAGCAGAAAAAAAAAACATTTATTTAAGCTACAGAAGGGATCAAGGGAAGTTCAGATTTCAAGATTAAGAAGTACTACTTGAAAGTGTTTACGTCTGTCTGCCTAAATTGGCACTATCAGACCCTCCGAGTGAGATTTTTTTTTTTTTTTTTTTTTTTAGTTTGGCGACTTAAGTGCTGCAGAGATTTAACATAAAACTCTGAAAGTTCAGAAATCAGTTTTGATCACTCAAGTCAGGAAAGATCAACCTACCTGAAAAATATATTCAAGGCTTACCTCTTAGCCGTTCAGATTTTTGCCTCATAATTTTAGTCTGTTCCGCAAAAAAATTGTGGTATTCTGACAAATCACTGAAGATTGAAATTGCTAAATAAATGATGGCAGACATTTTAGTTTCAGACTTCATATCCTTCAGAAAGCACACAATACTGCAAAACCTGTTATTTTGCCAAATATCTAAGTTTATAGGCGTAGTAGTTAGAATCTGTCCCTGTTTTGGGGCATTTGTCCCCCCCCCCATTATTTTTGACTTTGTCCAACTGCAACCATCATTCCTTCTCCTCAGGAGAGATGAGATATATGAGCGAGACTTGACTACTTACTCCCATCCTTCCTGCCTGTGTATTACAACACCGAGACTGCAGTTTAAACTTGGGTCATCTGTGTTGTAGTCAGAATTTCATTCATCTGTACCACAGAGCCAACTCATATGCAGATGTCACCATATGTATTTGACAGCAAAATGTAAAACACTTCGGTGGAGATCTTTTTTGAACAGGTTGTACCCAAGCAAAGACCCAATAAGGAAAATTCTCACAAACCAAATCATATAAGAATGTCTTGGTTAGTATTTCATTTTCAGCAATGTGTTGCCCTTTTCCACATAATATATGTATATCAGATACCCTATTCTCCCTTTGCTTTTCTCTCAAAATTGCCCTTATTTTGTCCATTAGCTTCTTGCCTTCCACATATGTATATCACTTGCATTCTTCATACCCCATATCTTCAGGTATTGCAGTGTGTGGGCTATGATTTCAGAGCCTGCGGTGGCTTTGGCAGAATGATCATGCTTGGCCAGGTGAACTAATTCTTTCACTTTTTCGTTCTATAAGTGCAGGGGAATAATTCATTATTAATTGGGATTTGCTCACTGAGATTGTGCCAGAATGGTCGATTGTTTAGGTAGGTGACTTATCTAGCTGTAGTTTTTTGAGAGCATTGCAGTCAGTAGGTTTGGCTTCCCTTTATACCGCCAATGAAGAATGCACAATGAGTGGTGGATGTTTATGGTCATATTAATTTATAGCAGTCCACATGTCTTGGGATATTTTGTCCTATAGGTAGCCTGCAGCCAGTCATTCTTCCAGAGCTCTATCCTGCCCCAGTGCTTTGGCCGAAGTTCTCCCAGTAAGGCACAAGCATGATGCTGGTGGTATAAAATGTACATTGGCCGATACCATCTTTCATGTCTTTACCATACCAGTTAACATTGCTGTGTATGCTTTTTAATACATGTGTTGTCCATTGGTCATCCTACTTCTAGAAGCAAGATAAGTACCCATCAGGAGATTTTTCTTCTCCTCTGTGCTTAACTGATAATAGCTGACTTAGCCAATGTCTGATTCAGATTTTTAGTCTTGTGTTGTGGACATTTTTATTAGTAAGCAATTGTGTTGTGTGGGAAGCAAATTCCTCACAAACATTTTTGGAATAGGGGTCCTTTTTCCCTTGTAGCAGAGTATGATACTGACTCTGTCTGAACTTTGCGTCTTTTACCCAGAGGACAATCTGTAAATGGTAGGAAATACAAGTGTTCCTTTCCTAAAAAGGACTGTGTTCCTGTTTCAGTGCCACAAAGAAAAAAGGATGAATAGTGGCTTTTGATTTTTTCCCCTTAGACCTTTTAGTCTGGTTAGGAAACATTGAGAGGAGTTTGTCTTGGACATCCAGGACTGTGATAGCTTGTCAGAACCTAATGAGAAAGCCATTTGATAGCTTAACAAGGAATTGCTTGCAGACATCAGCTGAAGAACATCCTTTTAGATGAATGTTCAAATAAATAAGCCAGATTTGCTTACTGTAACTCTCTTGAAAATGCACAACTTTGAGACATACCCACAGAACATTTTCAGTGCAATATGCAGAATTCATAAATTTGTGTCCAACTGCTCATAATAATGGCTGTAGATGTCACACACAAAGGAGTTTTTGGGTGGAGTTAAGGATGCTAGCTGCAGTTTGTTTAGCATGCAGCTCATACTGGAAGTAAAATACATCTAAAGTTGCAGTTGCTGGTGCATTGCATTTATTTGCATTAAAGCCAAGTTCAATACAGATACAATTATGCAAACAGTTTGTCATGTTTTAAAATGTGAATGTTTTATTTTAGGATTTAAAGGTTTTTATTGAGCAAAAAAAGTGTTTATAATTACAGTTAAGGTGCTTGTGCCGATTTGTTGTGCAGACTGCAGAATGTTTTTCCATTTTGTGTATATAGCTTGTTTTTGTTCGTCAGGGCCATTTGGCACATAATTCCTGTTTATCCTTCTCTATGGTGTAAGTTTTTGATTTCTTTTAAAGTGTGCCTTGTATTTAAATCCCTTATTAGAAAGTTTTTTGTCTGTCTGAAGCATTCTTGAACTTTTTCACTTTTAATTACATTAACTGTTTATCCTTTGTGTTGTTCAGTGTGTGATTAGTTCTTGTTTTGTTACCCTCATCCTGCAGTACACATACTTCATGTAGTGTCAGTGAGTTCTTTGCTACTCACCCACTTTTATGTAATTTATATACTATCTCTGCGACAAAATATTGTGCAATAGAAAGCATCATCCCTGCTCATTGCATGTAAGCATTTTGTTTAAAATGATGTTCAAAATGCTTATACTTTTTTTTTTCCCCTTATAGATGGGAAGGAAACAAAGACCAAAGAAGTGATCTCAGTGATGGCAAAATCTAAGGCAGTGAAACCAAGCAGCCTTCTTGGGATAACAGAGTGTTGGCAGGGTGTAGTACGCCAACAAGTAAGAGGATGCTTGTTTTTTTGTGTTTGTATGACAGTGTATGCTACTGATAAGGAAATGCTTTCTCTGCTTTTTGTGTGCATTTTGCAAAGAGTTACTGGGCTGCTACATATTTGGTGGTACTTAACATGTTATGTTAGATTTTTTTTTAAATATAATTTCATGGATTTATACTAAGCCAGTGGTATATCAGCCTCTTCAGGCTTAGCCACCAGTATGTGCAGAAAGTCATTTCATATGCGTTTATCCTGAGTATTTTTATAGTAGTATAGCACTTTTGACACTTGTACTTTGTATGTATGTAGTATGACCGTGTGTAATATACTATAAAAATGTACAGGAATACAGCAAGCTGTCAAAACAGCACTGAGAGTGCAGTCAGGATTGCTAGCAGTACTTCCACTGTTGCCTGTTAGTTTGGGATTACCCACACCCTTCTTTGTGGCAGAAAACATAATGAATTTGAATTAACATTACAATACAAAGTCTGAGTACTTCAACAAGAAAGCTGACACCAGGAAATGAAAAAAATATTTACATCATATTGCATGCAGGAAGACGAGGAAGTTTATTAATCTGTCTTGCTGGATAACTGCAAAGCAATCCCTTCCCAGCTGTATTTCCCATGAAACTTTTTACACGTTTTTGTAAACACCTTTATTGAGTTATGTTTTAAGCTATAACATGAGTTAATGTACATTAATAGAAAACAAACCATAATACCAAATTCCATTGTTATCATGTAGTATACATATGTTTAACAATTTTCATTCACTCCAGCATTACACAAGTTGCTTATTTCCTGTCTTCTGTTAACCCTCAGTCCTACTCTTGAATCCTGCAGGTATTTTTCCCATGAATTCCAGTAAAAAATTGACTTCTTTTTCTGTTTGGTCTTAAAGACCCCATCTCCAGTGCTTTCGTCTCATGTATAATATCCACAATCCCATTTAAGTTGGGAATAAAGTTCTGATTTACATTTTCAAGTAATTTCTTTTTGCAACCAGTAGCATTAAAATTAGTAAGGCCTTAGTGTGTCTAAGCAGTTTCGATTCCATATCACTAGAATCATTTTTGTCGTTAATCATTTGCTCCCCAACATTTCTGACAAAATGATGGAATTTTTGAAATCTGCCAATCTGTTGCATTTACAGAAACATCTTCCCAGTTATCTCTCTCTTCCACATCACATCTCCAGCATTTACTGTGTACCTGAGAAAAAATCCACAGAAGTCTGCTTGGGGAATAAAAACAACTATGCAAACACTTCCACTCAAAAGTCCTAAACCACCTTGAATTTTTTGCATACCTTGGAGCTTTATAGATTTCCTCCCATTATTCTTTGTAGTTTGCCTTTCCATTCTCTCTTCCCAATCTTTTCTAACCTCCTCTACTTGATTCTTATAGTTATCCTTTATATGCTTCACTTTTTTAACTACAGCTTCTGTGCTGGACTCAACTAAAAACTCAGAAGCATAGCTAGTTCAACCTGGGCTAGTACTGTGAAGCAGCACCCCCCTTCAGCTCTTTCAAGTGGAGAGCAAAAAAAAAAAAACATTGTAAGCAATCAGCTAGCTCTATCCTTGCTCTTCCATTGAAGAGCAAAAGAAAAAAAAAAAAAAACCAGACATACCCCCTCAACCATTCAGTTCCCGTTTCTGGGCCCTGCCTCCACCCCACCCCCTTTAACATAATTGCTTTTTTTAAACTATATCAAACTGTATGCTAAAGTTTAGACCCTACCTGCACGGAGTACTACAGCACTCGTGCTTTAGTTTAAAAAAAAAAAGTTCCCCCGTATTAAACTGTAGCAAACAGTGCTACAGCATTCAGGTTTCTGTTTAAAAAAAAATTACTTTTAAATTGTAGTAGACTGCTTTCTACAATGTACAAGCAGTTGCTACAGTTTCTACCACAGATGGGGCTATGCAGTATTCCGGTTTGACCGCAAATACAAAATCAGCTTTTAAACGCCAGTATTGCATTACAGTGGGAGGGAGAGAAAATGATTGGCTGATTGCGTTCCCCAACACTTTGTGCTCGGAGCAATTGCCTGTCTTGCCCTGCCCTCACTACACTACTGTAAAAACTCAACTAAACATAGTCTTTAACTTGGTAACTCCCCTATCATCTTCTCTTTGCTTATACTGTATTAGTCTCTGATAAGGGAAGACAGTGTCTAACCTTAAGTCCATTTTTCTGCTTTAGCTCATCCCACAGTTACCTTTCCCTCGAGAGCTATTTGCTCCCATCACCATGAATCCTTTCCTAATTTCCTTCAGGAAATTCCAGTCCCTTCTTGCTTATTTTGTGTACCCTTGCTGGCAGATTTACCTTTTAGTAAAATTTCCTTTCTCCATCCCTACACTGGCTTAGTTCTTAGAAAACTTTCAGAATTTAATAGTGTATGTAGTTATTTTCCTTAAAGCTTTGCATCCAAAATCCTAGTCTCTTTCTGTCTCTGAACTCCACCCCCCATGTCATCATTCTTTTCTACTTTGATTTGTAATCTTCTGCTTCTGTATGAATGCAAACTTTAACTGTGTAGCTCTAAAGTACCATACCCTTTCATTTCAGGTAGACCTAAGCTACTTTGTTCCATCAGGAGAATCAACTTAGCTTCGTCTCTCATTGATAAAAGTATGCTTTGTCTTTTATACAAAAATTAAGGGGGATAAAATATTTTCTCTTCTTGCCTGTTAGTATCCACATCCAAAATCAGGAGCTTCCAGTTTCTCAGTGTTTGCATTATTATTTTAGTTTCTTTCCACATATCTTTAACTGGCACAACATGAACATTTTAATCCATACATCTAAATATTTCAAGTATTATGTCCCCATAAGTATGGATATTACTGAGTCAGTTTGTGTGTTCAGCAGTTTATCGTAATTTATTTTATATCTTGAAAACACTTGAAACTCTCACAGGTTTTTCACAACACCAAGTACAAAATAGTATCATCTGCAAATAAAGCTCACTTTTTTGAGTTTGTGAATCTCTTAATTTCTGTACTAGTGGTTCACTGTGTAAACCAAGTAATGGCGGAGGATGAGGGCATTCCGTCCTTTTTCCACTGTTCAGGCACAGCTTGTCATAAAAGATGTCTCCGATCTCAAGTCTTGCCTCCATCCCTTCAAATGTCATCCTCATTATTTTATCAGGGAACACATTGCTCTGCTCATAAAATCCCAGCATCAAGGCTGACAGTAACAGCGTTTTTTTGCACTCTTATTCTCTGTGGATCATCGGGTGGCCACAGTGGTACAGTGGTTAGCATTGTCGCCGCACAGCAAGAGGTTCTCCTGTTCGATCCTCGGCTGGGGTGCCTTCTGTCTGGAGTCTGCATGTCCTCCCTGTGGTCGCGTGGGTTTCCTCCGGGTGCTCTGGTTTCCTCCCACATCCCAAAGACATGCTGTAGGTGGATTGGACACTCTAAATTGACCCTAGGTGTGAGTGTGTGTGCCTTCCAAGGAAGGTTGGGTGCCGGGCTGGCAACTCGACACCTTAAAAACTCTACTGCCAATCATGAGCGGACAGGTGATCCACTGTGGCGACCCCTAACCGGGAAAAGCTGAAAGAAGAAGAAGAATTCTCCATGGATCATCACTGTATATTAATGGTTGGCAGCAGTTTGCCTCCCTTCCACAAAACCACACTGATCCATGTATGTCTACTTTGGTAGCACAGTTAGTGTATATGCAAATTTTTTGTTATCATAGATTAAAATTGAAGTGGGTCTGTATGACATTGGATCTGAAGAATCTTGAGATCTTTAACCTGTTGGAGTAATGCACCTATAACAGCTTTCTTCCAAGATGATGGCACCCTCCAGATCTTGATCACATTCTTCTCTCCTGACTTGCAGATTTCAATAGGAATATTGTGAGCTGATGTGGACTTCCTTGTTTGATTGTACATAACTGTTTCTCAGCTGTTCGTATCGTAGCTATTAACTGTTGAGCCTCATCTTCCTCTAACCCTGTCATAATTAAGACTTCCATAAATATTTCTTCTTATCCTTTTCATGATTTCCCCATTACTCTGCTTCATACAATTTTTCATAAAAGTTCCGAAATATTTCTAGTACCTCTGGAGGATCTCTGGTTATTTTTCTTATCATAGCCTTGCTAAGCTTGACTCCAGCTCTTTGTATTTTATGTTGCCCAAGTCATTCTGCTAAAAGATTTTGCACTTTGTAGTTGCTGGCAAAAATAAAGTTGCATGACAGCATTTTATTTAAATACTCTCTTATTTTCCCCTGCTCCTCTTGTTCTGTGAGATTCCTTTCTTTTGCAGTGCTTTAACTTTTGTCATCTTTTCTAAATACTTATTAATTCTTTCCAGTATCCCCTGCCATTTTAAAATTAATTTTCGTTTTAGCCCACTCAACAGCTATCCCCTTCTGAAGTAATTTCTGTCTTCTCTAATAAATCTTGAGTCGTGTCCACTATTCACTCCTTTAATTTCTGGAGGGGGGTTTAGAAATATTTAAGAAAGTGCCAGGGTCTCATGTTTGTTCCATTAACCTGCATCTTTATTGTAATCTGTATTGGTGCATGCTCTGGTATATTTATTGGATGGGTCTCAAAGTTTTTAGTTCAGTGTCAATCTGTGTGTGTGTGTGTGTGTTTGTGTTTGTGTGTGTGTGTGTGTGTGTGTGTGTGTGTGTGTGTGTGTGTGTGTGTGTGTGTGTGTGTGTGTGTGTGTGTTTGTGTATATACATATATATGGGTCCCTATCAGAAACCCTAAATTCATGTGGTCAAGTTTTTGACAACTCGAAGCTTTTAAATGACAATCGTAGTACAGGGCAGGTTGGGAAATTTGCCCTTTTCCTCATTTTAATGCAGTCTCTTAGTTCTACATAATTTTCAAAATACTGAGTCTCATTATACTGAACGTTTATAATGCTGAATTTCAAAATACTGAATTTTAAGCCATAGACTTGATGTGGGTTTCCCTTCACCTGTGACTTGCTTGTGATAAAAAAAATTACTGTAACTGAAAGTGCAGACTGTCAGAATACCGTTAACATAGAAAGTAGTGCTGTGGTGTTTCTAAATGTGGGGATATCTCTCTACATTTTTATGGGAAGTATCTAAAATAATACGGCAGATGTTTTATGCACTTCTGGCAGTAGTGGCAGTGTGTACAGTACTATAAAGTAAGTAAAAGATATATGCCCGTTTCCCCAGTGTAGTGCGATCCTCTAGTTAGTATATATAGTTGGGGGGGTGGCTATGGGCTTGGTTTTTATATCATCCATTTTCTGTTAAGAAGGGGTAAGTAGGTAGTCTTTAAGTTTTGGAAAGAGTTAGTCATGGGTGTAAGTGTGCATGTGTATGGCATTGTAAGCTTTCGGTATAATAAGACTCTGTCAAATGAGTTTTCAGTATTTTGTAAATTAGGTATTTTGGTCTCGGTGAAATGAAGTTCAGTATTTTGAGTTTTCAGTCATGTGAAGTAGATCCAATTTGCTGGGGTGTGTAGGGTGCAAAAATGTAAAAAAAAAGGTTGATTTGTTCGGGGAGGGAGCTGTGTATTTTTTTTAATGATTGAGTCTTGACCGTATGAATTTCTAGATGTGAAGTTGTTCAATCTCACCGTTTGTTCTTACATGTGGGTACAGAGCCGATCAATCGGCTCTGAGTCAGCCGCTTTCCAAGCTCAAGATCTTTCAGTAGCTCGAGGCACAGTACCTATCCCATGATGCTCTCTGACTAACCCCCAGATCTAGTTTGTCGCTGCAATGGATCGCAAGTCTTCAGTGTGCTCGGGCCAGTGAAGGTTTATTAAGAAGTATTTTCTACAGCTAAGTTTACTTTTTATATATATATATATATATATATATATATATATATATATATATGTTTTTCTACCAGTATTCCCTTGTTATACTGTCTTTTTTAGGGTTTTGTCCCTGTTTAGTGTGTTTTATTGGGGTGAGCTGCTCTTGGGCCTTGCCCTCTCTTCAGGTGGTTACATCCTTTGCTATAGTTGTACAGGGATCTATCTTTTTCTCCCCATCCCACTTTTTGACAAAATTATTAGATTATTCTTGCATTGTACTGTTGTACTTTATATTATCAGGGATCTGATAATTGTGTTTCTCTTGGACATGATGGCTGACCAAAAGTCCGGATTTAAAAGATGTGACTATGGCCAAAAAATGTCAATCACAGATAACCACATTTCTTGTGTTTATTGTTTGGGACCTCTTCATTTACAGGAGGATTGTTCCATCTGCCACTCTTTTAGTGGCAGAGTTTTGTTAGAGAGACGTAGGAAACTGATCAAAGTCTCTTAACACCCAAGTTTCAGGAAGCTTTGGACAAGTCCAACCAGACCTCCAAGTCTTCAAAAGGGTTGAAGTTGTCTCTGGTGTCCTCGGAGCCTAAGCCTTCGGCTCTGAGCACCTGTATTAAGGTGCAGTCACCGGTTCCTAGGTCTTCGGAACCGTGTGCCGAACCAATGATTCAGAGCAAACCTTTGGTTTTGTAGCCGGTATCGGAGACTTTAAAATCTCCAATACTTAGGTCTGTAGCTTCTTCGTCCCCTTCGACCCGCTCTTCAAGGATGTCAAAAATTGATGTGGACCGTGTGGTGCAGAGGCTCTTGGAGAACCTGGCATTGACTAAACTGTTCTCGGCTTCGTCCCAACTGGGTTTGAGCCCTGTTCCCACCCCATTGCCTGTGACTACTCCTCCTCTGAGCCTACCCAGGCCTTCAGAGCTGGAGGCGGAAGATCTGATGGTTTTGGAACCCGTGGAGCCGAATCCTGTTCCAGTGACTTAGGTTCCACCCACCCTGACGTCTTCGGTGCTTTCTGAGGAGTCTCTGATCCGACACTCTCTTGTCGGTTCGGGGGGGAGAGTTGAACCGACGCATTGGTTCCGACACTTCCCCTCGGGGTTTCGGCGCAGGTGAACTCGGCTTTGGCACCTGTGAGGCCTCCGTCTTCCTTGGAACCGGTGGCCTCCTCGGGCCGAGACTCCGGGGCCTTTGATGCCATGAGGAGGGTGTTGTCTGTTCAGACCCACACTACAGGTCTCTCCTCTTCCACCATGAAGATGCCAAGTCCTGCCTCTTCGTCTAAAGCACCTACTAAGCCACGAGACCCAGAGCTTCAGGTATCCCCTGTGGGTGAACTCTGCTCTACTGAAACTTCACCAGCCGCCCCCACTGATGAAGTTCCCAGAAAGAGACTCTGCAAGAGGAGGCATTTGGATTCCCCTCAGGAATCCTTGACATCAGACACCAACTTAGAGGAATCAGAAGGGTCCCCACGGTCCCCCTCGGAGGATGATGTCTCCTTTGCGGATATCTTAGAAATACTTAAGCAGAGGAGCGACTGGCCATCCATTCGCCCTACTGAGGATGAGTCAGTGCTCCTGAAGACCTTTGGGTCTCAGCCCTCCACCTCCTGGGTTACTCCGCCCTTCGACGAACTAATGGATCTGGTCGCTCGAAGGGAGTGGGAGTCCCCTGACACCATGGAACCAGTCCCTTGGAGACCCAATAAATTCATCACTCCTCCTCAAGAGAAATCGTTCCTCACAAAAGGAGTCCCTGTTGATGCCATGGGGGTTTTGGCGGCCACCAAGAAAGAGATGTCAGAGACTTCTTTTACTGTCCATCCTCCTAATAAGGATTCCAGGATGATGGACAGATACAGAAAACGCATTTTTAGTTCTGCGACATTTGCCATGAGATCGCTTAACTACTTGACCCATTTTACTCGCCTTCAACGAGATCTCCTTCAAGAACTGGGAGATGCTCTAAAGGGTAGCACAGATGTGGCTATTTCGGAAAAGGTTACAGCTCAGCTTTCTACCTTTAATTCCGTCGTCAACTCATCCATGCGGCTCATTTCCTATGCAGCCTGGATGCTCTTGTGCTCCTTTGCGGAAGCCTTCAAGTCTTCCTTTGTCAATACCCCATTTGATGTCTCTTCATTGTTTGGGCCTAAAGTCAAGGAGACCCTCACTAGGTGTGAGCAGGAAGGAAAGACTCTATCTGCCGTAGGAGTCCGTTTTTCCACCCCTACTAGACCATACCCCAAAGGGCAAAGAGATGGAAAAATGTGGTTCCGGAAGTCCCAAGGAGCTTTCCAGAATACACCTAGTGAAACCCCCCTTTCAGGGTCAGAGGAGGGGGCAATAATGGAAGACGCCGCTTTGGCGGCAGAGGGGGTCCGCAGAACCAGGGTGACAGGGAGCAGTTTCCTGGCAAGCCCTATCAGCGCTCCTGAGAGGAGGCCCAACTGTCCTACTCTGAAGGCAGTCGGGGGTTGCTTGGCTTTGTACCCAGATGCCTGGCTAGGAATTACATCAGATTCTTGGGTACAAAACATAGTTACCAGAGGTTACCTCATTCCTTTTGTAGAATCCCCGTTACCCACAAAAAGAATCCCAGATGTTCCACCCAGTCTAAGGAATCAAGCAGTAACAGAAATCCAAAACCTGCTAGAAGAAAGAGTCATCCAGCCAGTCCCAGCGGACCAGATAGGATCCGGAACTTACTCCAGATTTTTTTTAGTTCCAAAGAAAACGGGGGACTGGAGGCCCATTTTAGACTTCAGCAAACTCAGTACATTCGTAAAGAAGGAGAAGTTCTGGATGGTCACTCTTCAATTAATACTCCCATTCCTGGGAACGGGCGATTGGATGTGCTCTTTAGATCTTAAGGATGCGTACTACCACATCAAAACGGCCAGACCCTCCAGAGATCACCTGCGTTTCCGGCTGGGGGCCAGTCATTACCAATTTTGAGCTCTGCCCTTTGGTCTCACTACAGCCCCCAGAGTGTTCACCAAATGTATGGCAGTTGTTATGGCTCACCTGAGGCGTCTAGGATTCCGGGTGTTTCTGTATCTGGACGACTGGCTCCTATCTGCTACCACTTCACTCCAGGGATCATACGATCAGTCTCTGTTTTCGGTTAGGAATAACCATAAATTTCGAAAAATCTGCTTTATTACCATCGCAGCATATCTCATTTATCGGAGCAGACCTAGACACCACCACAGCCCTGGTCAAATTACCTCTAGAAAGAGTCACCTCTCTAAGAAATCAGGTGTCATGCTTGTTACAAGAAAAGAAAGTACCTGCCTCTTAGGTGTTAAAACTCTTAGGCACAATGGCAGCTTCCCTCATAGCAGTACCTCTGGGCCGAATGCACATGTGGATACTCCAGCGGTCCTACCAACAGCTCCCGATGTCATTCAAGAGCCTGTTGACAGATCCTTGCAAGAGAGACCTTCTCTGATGGTTGAACAGCCACCACGTGACAGTAGGTAGACCGTTTATATTATCCCCTCCAGTAGCCACGATGACCACAGATGCTTCCCTGATAGGGTGGGGGTGGCTTTTTCAGGGAAAAACTGCTCAAAGCACCTGGTCAGAGATGGAATGTCATTTGCACATCAGGCGGTTTCTTTTGG
>NC_056725.1:416849665-417080288 GCF_019279795.1 Protopterus annectens
GCATACCTGTTTCCCAGGGGAAATTTGGGGTTTTGCTCCTGCTCCCTTTCAGTTAGCCTTCAGGTGATTCCTGCCTACCTAAAATACCTGCATGATTTGGGATGCAGTTATTCCACATTCATGGTTTACATTCCAGTATATAGCCAAGCATTTTGTCAATTCTAATTCTTCACTTCCTTACAAGGATGCTAAAGTTGCTGATAAGTTTGGGGTAAAAGTGTGTGCATCTGCAACTTTAATTTTTAGAATTCTCTATTGTCAGGCTCATATGTTAAATTTTAATCTGGCTAATTATGAAAGTATGAGTAATGTTTCTGCTGTGGTTTCTTCTTGCAAGGGAATAAATCTGATTTGTATAGTCTAATTTCTTGTTTCTAAAACTTGTTTATGACTGTAGATACTGTTTCCAGGGCTGTTGCCACTGGTTCTGATTTGAGGAGGTGTGCCGGGCTGCATTCTCAGAACTTCCAAGAAGATGTCAAAAATGAAATTTTGAATTCTGTTTTGGAAGGAGATTTAGTTTTGGACCTTCCACTACAGAGGTTAAAAATGTCATTAGACAGGTAGGCTGATGCAGGGAATTTCTCAGACTTTTCAGCACTCCTGTAAATTTTACAAGAATTTTTTTCTCCATCATTCTTTTTTGGCAAGAAATAACCGTGTCAGCAGAATGCTGGTAAGCAGACAATCTAAAACAGTATGGCAAGGCGGTTCCAAAAAGAAAGCAAGAACTCAGTCCAGCGTCCTTGTTCTCCCTGCACCCAGCACCCTGGCAGTCTCTTACCCCTTACAAAAAAATCTTAATCTCTATTTCTGTCTTCAGCAGCAGATTGTTTCAGAAAAATGGGTACTGGACGTGTTCCATTTAGGTTCCAAATATCACTGGGAGAAAATTCCTCTTTTTCAGAAGATTCCCTCTCATTCACCAGCCCAAACCCTCCTTTCCCCACCCATCCTACATAGTATGTTGTCTCTGGGGGAAATAGTAGCCGTTTCTCCTTTCCTTTGCGTTTGGGAAAGGAGTTTTATTCAAGAATGTTTTTAGTGCTGAAGAAAGTGTGTGAGTGAGTGTGAGAATTCCTGGGTACTAGTTCTGGATTAATCTTTCCTAAATCAGTTTGTGATGGTGACAGAATTCAAAATGCTTTCACTTCACAATGTTTTACCCTTCTTACTCATTTGAGGTTTTTTTAGGAAGCTTAGATTTCAAAGATTATTATCACATTCCTATTCTTCCAGATTTCAGATGTTTTTTAAGGTTTTGTGTGTCTGGATCATGTGTGTTCACAAAGTGTCTGGCTGCTGTCATTGCAATCTATGGGGTATCCACATTTAGACAACTTGCTTATCTTTGCAGAGTATTTTTCAAATTGTCATAAATCTCTTACCTAGGTAAAAAATCTCGTACACAGGCTGGGCTTCCAACAGAACACTCAAGACGTTTTTGACTCCGTCTTACAGAATTGTGTTTCTTGGGTACCTACTAGACTTCTTAGTACAAACAGCTTTTCTTCCACAGGAAAAAATAGCTCTATTGTAGGGTTTTTCCACTCAGATTGCTGTCACAGTGAGGGAATACCACTTGATTTCTGGGTCACATGGCATCCACGATTCTCATGATACTTCTTGCAGTACTCCACATGACAGAGATGCAATGTGTCTGAAGTCTCTCTGTCCTAGCATCATCTCCCATTGTCTTTTCAAATTCCGGTTCCGAGATGTATGAAAGAAAAAAATCATTTGGCGGGAACATCAAATTTCCTTGAATCCAGGTCTCCCTTTCTTCCCTCCTGCTCCTAATTAGTCAGCCGCTACAGTTTCCTTATACTTTGCTTGGTGAGCTGTGTCAAGGAGAATAAAAGTGCAAGGTCTCTGGATCAAGAAAGCAGAAGACAAAATGTCATAAATGTAAGAGATGCCAGGTCTTACGAAGGCTGTCCACTGCCTGACTCATCTTTGGTCCCTAGGACCTATTCAAGTAGCTACAGACAATACCACAGTGATGTGGTACCTAAACAAGTAAGGGGGACCCAGATCTTTTCTCCTTTGCAGACTAGCCATGTTAGCATGGTATATAACTTTATAGCACAATCTCATTCTGCAGGCATTTTACATTCTGTCATAGCAAAATTGTGTGGGAGATGAGCTGAGCAGGAGAAAGGCAGACTCTCTCAAATGGAACTGGATCAAGTGATTTTCCAAGATTTGATCTTTCTGTGGGAATTCTGCAGGTTGACCTTTTTGCCTCTTCTCTAAACAATCAACTTGCAAAATGATATTCCAGGACTCCTTGGAAATAGTCCTGAAAGGCAGATGCCTTTTCCCCCCTTGCACAGGAATGCTCCTGCATGCCTTTCCACTGGTATCCAAGGTATTTCTGAAGATTCAGGACGACTCACCAGAGATGACTGTGGTGACTGCCTTCAGGTCCCAACAACAGGGGATTCTCCTTTCTTTTGGAATTGGCCGGGGCAATTACCACAAGTTTCTTTACAGACTGTATTTGCTCACACAAGATCAGGGGTGTTTAATGCACCCGTATCCCAAACAACTACAACTTGACCACCTGAATGATAGAGTTTTAATGCCTTTTTTAGGCACTGATTTTGAGAGGACATGCAGCAGGTACTAATGCAAGCAAGAAAGCCTTCATCTAGGAAGTCATATATCAGCAAATGGAGAAGGTGTAGTAGTTGGTTCCACCAAAACAACTAGCACTCATCTAGCTAGTGTTTCTCTAATTTTATAGTATTTGTGTGAGTTACTATCTTATAATCTTTCTAAACTCCTCTGTTAAGGATCATTTTTGTGCCATTTCAGGATGTCTGCCCATGGATCCCTGTCTTTCATTGCAGTATCATGTGAAATTGTTTTTGGAAGGGGTGCTACATAAGAAACTGTGACATCCCTCCTGTGGCCAGTAATCAAGGAGCCTCCATCCTCACCACTGACACTGGTGAGTTAACATTCATGTAGAACAAAAATGGATACACACAGTATTTTCAGGTGCACCTCTCTGTGCCAAGCACAGTTTCTCTTAAGAGCACATAGGGAGGACACTCAAGACCTGGGGCTAGACTTCCATTCCAGGCCTCAAGAAAGACTCCACCTTTCTCTCTGCAAAAAACAGTGCTCTGTGTCACTGTTCCAATTAACTGACACACACTCTGAGATTTGACTTGCGCGCCCACACCCACACACACATACCTGGGAAAGGCTGGCACAGATTTACCAGCTCTGCCAACTACACCCAGACAAGGTAGATTCAGTGCCACCAGACAGCTACTTTAAGGCTAGATTCAGTGCCACCAGACAGCTACTTTAAGGCTCTTACCAGGATACCCATGTACTCTTAGTAAAATGAATACTTATATAAATGGTAGTATTAACCAAGCAGCAAGACTTTCAGGAGCATGAAGCTCACACCGTCACCAAATAAATGCAGTTACACTCAAGGGTTAACATATTTTCTATAAAAAAAAAAAAAAAAAAAACACAATGATAGGTAGAGATATATTTAATAAATCAAAAACATGAAAATACTGAATATCTGAAATATAAAAAGCAACACAGACGGAAAGACTCAGAGAGGTACAGAATAACAATACTTCTAGCAAATTTCACTATTTTCCTGATTGAAAAATTACTATTCCTAGTTAGGTTACGTACACAAGCAAAGCAAGATGAAGCGGATGAGTGTCTTTGTTGTCCATTTCAGTAACATTGCTGAGTGTCTTATCACATCTCTCACTGATATATAAAATAATTTCAATATTAACCATAGAATGACATCACATCTGGTCACCTGATTCTGTCGTTCCCACACTACCCTCCTGAATGGAAGATGAACTAGTGCAACACAGAAGTTTCACGACACATACCTAGAACTCTGCTAAGGCATCTGGAGAGTGCCAAACAATTCCATTACTTTCATCCTTCTGCAGAGTTTAACCAGCAATTCTCTGGCACCCCAGGGTAGCAATTAGTTCACCAGTAAGGACAATAAGAGCAGGATACCAGCCCAGACTTTGAGTCTCCTGCTGTAGTCATGCCTGTGAAATACTCTTTTTGGCCTAAACCATGTCATTTAATTTCTGGCTATTTTTCTTAAGGTAAGCTGAGCTTAACCCCTCCCTTCCAACATCTTCTGTTAACATTTACATTTTCTTCAGTTACAACAGTACAGTCTGATATGAATATATTTCTTTTTTGTCCAGTAGGACATAGTATTGATACAGGTTTAGCACAAGTAATTTTTCAAATACAATTTTAACACAATCATCTGTACAAATCAGGTTGATATTCAAATGACATAAAATTCGTTACAGAACTCCAGCTAGTTTTGCTGGCATAAGTTACATATACACTGCCCAATTCTGGCATAGCTGGCACTACCTCACATCATGACATCTCTCCCCCCTTTGAAGACTCAAGCTAGTTTTTCAAGTGACCATGGAGAAACGTTGCTTGAGAGGAATGAGGCTGTCTAGGAACATATTAACCCATACCATTTGTTGAGAGCCCGTCTGTATTGGCATTGCTGACCCCACTACAGAGCTTCACTGTCATGTCATCTGCCTGCAGCCTTAGGCTCCACCATAGTAACTTGACTTTTTGCTAGCTGGTTCAATGTAGGCATATTAAGGGATTGTGTTCTGTAACTACAGTGAATTTCCTTCCATACAGATAGGGCTTTTTTGCAATGCCCATACTATGGCTAGACATTTCTTTTTCTACAGCTGTATAATATTCCTCCCTGGGTTGAAGTCTATTTCTGAGATATACAACAGGGTGCTCTTCTCCCTCTGTGGAAACCTGGCCGAGTACAGCCTCCACCCCATGTTTTGAAGCATTCACCTCTACAACAAATTAATTGCTGTAATCTAAACTAGCTAGCACAGGGGGTCCTCCCAAAGCCCCTTTGAGCTTTTGTGATGGCTGCTTGCAGGCTAGGGTCCACTACCTTATCTGGCCTGTTTTTCCTTGTCAGGTCTGTGAGGGGAGCAGCTATGGTACTATAATTGGTAATTAACTTTCTCTAGTACCCTGCTGTCTACAAGAATGCCCTCACCTTTTTTTTTTTTTTGTAACTGAGGCAGGCCATGCCTGAATAGCTTCCACTTTCTCAGGTTCTGGCCTGATCTTACCACTCCCCATTTTGTTTCCCAGGTAGGATACCTCTTCCATATCCACCTGACACTTAATGGGCTTAATGTTCAAGCCTGCCCAGGACATCCCTGACTTGATGAAGGTGCTGTTGTCAGGAATGGCTTTAGATGGCAGTATTGTCCAGGTAAGCAAGGACATAATCTCCTGCTAGGATACAATCTGCCAGCCTCTGGAAGGTTGCTGTGGCAGTTTTCATCCCAAAGGGCGTCTTCGTGAACTTGTATAATCCGAAAGGAGTCACACAGGCTGACCTCTCTGTAGTGGTGGGAGTCAAGGGTACCTGCCAGTTGCCCTTGCTCCTCCTTGGGATCTTAAATTTGCACTAGAGGAGCTAACACTTGCTCTATATGAACCAGCTCATCTGGCTGGTTTGAGGTTCTTAACATAGAAAATTGTTTTGCTGATTGATCTGACCTCTGAAAAGAATAACAGCTCAGTTGCAAGTTCTTATGGTGGGTCACCCTTGTCTTCCAAAAATGCCTAAAGTGGTATCCAAGTTTACATTAAGATCATATGTCAGTCTCCCTGTTTTCCTTACTGAAACCAGAAATGAGGGAGAAAGGATTCTTCATACATTGGATGTCCAGAGACCACTCTGGTACTGTCTTGACAAAAAAAAAATTGTCAGAACATCTGATCAAGTGTTCATTTCTTCTGAAGTTAAAAAGAAGGGACACTTTGTGTCAAAGACTATTTCCAAATGGTTGCTTCACTCTATTATATTTTGGTATTCTCACTGTAACAAATCTATTCCAGGCAGGGTCAGTTCTCATTCTACCAGGACCTTTGCTTGAATTTTTGGAAGGGTTGTACTCTTAAAGTTTTTTAGAGAAACTTCATCCTACATGTATACTTTTACAAAGCACTAATACTAGATTGCTTTTCCAGGTCTACGGCAGGCTTTGCTAAGACTAATCTTCCCGAGGGTCTTGAACCCATCCCTTTCCACCTCCCAGTTATTCTAAGCTATGGTAATCTTCCTATATAGCTTAGGCTGCTGCAACAGTGATTAATATGAAGGACAGTAGTACAATTGTATAAGTAAACTTACCATAGCAGTAGATGTTCATGTGATCACTGCTGTTATAGCTCCACCCCCCCACCCCCCCTGTTTTTTGTGTGCTTTTTTATGCCAGGGTGTGGACATATACTTTTTTCTTTTCCTGGCAATGTCCTTTCAGGGCTTAGCCTCTCTCTATCATTTGACAAGAAAGCTCTGAAGACTTGATGCCTAAACCTGTCATTTTAGATTTGGCACGTGGAAGGTGCCTTGAAGCTTTGGAAGCTGGCTTCCTGTTATATCCTATGCATGATATAACCCTTATAGCTAAGGGTACTGCAGCAGTGATCATTCAGATATCTGTTCTGGTGAATTTACTTACAGAACTTTTCTTTATCAAGCTTGGGGAAAGGAGCAGGTGAGGTTATATAGCTTACTTGGGGTAAGGTGCATGATTTCCTGGGCTAGTGCTGCGTTCATGGGTCGGCTGTTTTCTAGGGAGTCACCCAGGAAAAAGAAAAAGCAGAAACTTAAAATGTTTCTTTTCCTCTGTCTTTAACTCTACAGAGGGAAGATTTGCTGAGATCTGCTAAGAAATTATCTCATTTTAATGTGCTAAATCCTGTTTCCACAGTTCTTCTAATAGAAAAGAAAAATGTCCCTCCCCATCTGACAGTGACCCCCAGTAAGCTGAACAGGTAGGGGAGTTGGGAGTATGATTCTTCAGTTAATTCTCATGTTGAATGTTCTGATTCTGAGAAAAGTATTTTTTTCAAATTTACCTTCAGAAGAGTTATTTTCTGACACTATTAATCAAAATCAGAGTTATTTCAGTGGGAGCAGAATGCTGTGTCCCTATGTGCCATCAAATGTATTATGATTTGCTACAACTGCATTTTCCTCAGTCTGCAGCTATTTCTCCTGTGTTATCGATCTTTGAGGATGTTTCTTACATCTTGCAGTATGCCTAAGTCAACCCATTACCCCAAAAAGTCAGATAGCTTATTTAAGGTACCTCAGATACACAAATTCTTGTTGTGCAGTTCCAGATCAGATCCACTTGTGATGCATTATATCCAAGTCATTTAATGCTAAATATATTGTGAATGTGAACCTTATTCCCTCTTTCAAGGATGGGACAGCTTTTGACAGATTTGGAATGAAGGTCTATTCTTCTGCTCTCTTAACTTTCAGAAGTTTTAACAGCCAGACTCACATTTTATTTATTTTTTTACGGTCTTCTTTTGAGAACATGAGAAACGCATGCTTTTTTTGATGTCCTTTTCATTCTTCCTCACTAATGGGTCTAGGATCCGATTGTCAGATCCAACTTAGCTGCATACACAAGACTTCATATCCAAAGCTCAAGCTTCTCCTCCCCATAATGCTCTATTCCATCCCCACCTCCTCAGATGTCGTTTGTCAAAGATCCATTGCTGTAGAGTAAGTTTTTTTTTTGACAATTATTTCTGTTTATTTCTGGTGAATATTCCTTAAAACTATCTGCAAAAAACCTTTACTCTTTCTCCTCCCTCAGCTGTTTGCAGGCGTTAGGGTTTTTAATATAATTTTCCGTATCCATATTTTTTCTTGTACAACTTGTGGTACTTGACTAGTACTTCATTTTCCTACAGCTCCAGGGAGGAGGGGAGATGTTTCCTGTGGTCTGTCAGCTTTTCAGGTTGTGTAAATGCTTCTTTTGTGCATAAAGAACTGTCCTCTTTAGTCTGTGGTCCTACCTCTCACCCCTGATAGGGTCCGACCTCTGAGTCCATCGTTACTGCTCCTCCTTTGGGGGCATCCTGGAAATCCTCATGCAGAAATGTGTCTGGTCTTCCCAAAATCCTTCTCCTGAGGAATCAGTGTTCCTGGAGGCTTTTGGGGCTGGCTCATCTATGTCTTGGGTGACCCCCCCCCCCAGTTCATAAACTTATTGACCTTGTTTCCTACTGAGCTTGGAAGAACCAGACACTGTCGAGCCCGTCCCCAAGTGCACAGATATCTTTTTGATTCCCCCTTCAGACAGACCTCACTGGAGCAAGGGAGTCCCAGTTGATGGCATAGATGTGGCGGCAACTTCTGAGGAGGAGTTAGTGGAACAAAGCTCCTCTGTCCATCCACTGAACAGGGAGTCCAGAGTGATTGACAAGTTTGGAAAGCACATTTACGCCTCAGCCACTTTTGGCCTGAGGTCCTTAAATTACCTGACACATTTTACTTACTTAGAGAGATTTGATCAAGGAGCTTTCAAGCTCTCTCTCGACTCCATGTCTGCAGAGGGTCTTAAGAAGGTTTCTCCTCAACTGGCTACAGTCTCGTCCATTGCCAGTTCCTCAATGAGGCTAATTTCCCATACAGTGGTGGGCACCTCATGAGCAGCCAGTACAGGCATAGCTGTTAGGAGACATGCCTGGATGTGGCTATGCCACTTCGTGGAACCCTTAAAAACATATTTTGTTAATGCCCCTTATGATGGCTTTTTGTTTGGACCATCAGTGAAAAATATGCTCAACCGCAGCAAGAGGGGGAAAAACCTTGTCTGCCATTGGAATCAAGTTCTGTACCCCTCAGTGTATATTCTCCAGGATTCAGCGAGGTGGTAGGAAGCTGTGGTTCCGGAAGTCTCCGTGACCTTTTCGTACTCGTATGGGGATTCTTCCTCCAGAGGCAGAGGGGGGGGTTTCAGTGGCAGATATCGCCCTAGAGGCAGAGGGGCTCTGTAGAACCAGGCTTCAGAGATGACTCCTCTGATAGGTCCCATCACCTCTCCTGAAGTGCTTCCTGACTGTCCATCTCTGGAGGCAGTCGGGGGTCATGTTTCTCTGCCCCTGGACAAATCTTATAAGTAATGAATGGGTGCAAAATATAATATCCAGAGGGTTACTACATTCCCTTTTCCCTTCTACCTCCTGTCACAAGGAAGAAACTCCCAGACATTCCACCCAGTCAGAGGGAGTACAGAGCTCAAGAGGTTCAAAAACGGCTGCAAAAACGAATCATCCAGGGGGTCCCATCTGAACAGGTAGGATTCAGAACTTACTCCCACTTCTTTTTAGTGCCAAAGAAAGCAGGGGACCTGAGACCAGTTTTGGATCTAAGCAATCTGCATCAGTATGTAAAGAAGTCAAAGTTCCGAATGGTTATGGTTCAGTCCATGCTGCCTCTTCTGCACCAGGACGATCGGATATGCTCTATAGATCTCCAAGATGCATACTATTGCATCAAAATAGACAGGCGCTCCAAGAGACACTTGTGCTTTCAGCTGGGAGCCAATCACTACCAATTCAGAGCCCTGCACTTTGAACTCACCTCAGCTCCCCAGGTGTTCAAATGCATGGCAGTTCATAGCAGCTCCCTTGAGACTCAAAGGATTCCAGGTGTTTCTCTTTCTGGAAGATTGGCTACTCACCGTCCCAATCATGCGTCAACTTCTACAAGCCAAGGATTACTTGCCTCAGATCTTCAATTCCCTAGGCATTACTATAAATCTTGCTAAATCAAAAGTGACTCCTGTACTGTCTCTGGAATTTATAGGAAATCAACTAGATACTACAACACAAGTCACTTCTTTACCTCGTCATCGCATCATATCCTAGAGAAACTAGGTGTGGGACTTAATGTCTCTCTTGTCCTCTCCAGCAAAACAATTTTGCAAGGTCTTGGATCACTGTCAGCTGCCATTATTCAAGTTCTTCTGGCAAGATTCTTCATGCGAATTCTCCAGTGGATTTTGATGTTATAGTAGTCTATTCTTTACCAGGCTCTATTTGTTCCCATAATACTCGCTCTAATTTGCAGATGTCATATTCACTGGTAGATCCAGTCAGATGGCCTGTTTTTGGGTAGGCTGTTCTCTCTTCCTCTCCTTAAAGCCACAGTGACCATGGACGCTTCCCAACTGGGGTTGAGGGGAAGGAGCATTTCAAAGGAAAGATTGGTCCAAGGCATGTGGTCCTCCTTAGAGACCAATTTGCATGTCAGCATCCTAGAGATGAGAGCAGTCATCCTAATGTTTCAAACCTTTCAGGACGTTCTTCCCTTAGGGACTGTTGCAGTGCACATGGAAAAACATGTCATTAGTCTGGTACATTAACAAACAAAGAGGAACCTATTCCTACCTGTTGTGCAGAAAGGCCATGAGGGTCTGGGAATGGGCGGTCTCTTCAGGCTGTTTTCTAATTGCCATGCACATACCGGGGAAAACCAACGCACTGGCAGACAGACTCAGCAGGTCCATTCTGGTTCTTCAAACAGTAGCGAATATGATCTTCAGCTGCTGGGTCCAGCCTTGCTGTGACCTACTTGCCTCTTCCTTCAGCAGCAAGTACTTCACTCAGATCCACCCTCTGGGGGAGTTACATTGGGATGCTCTGATTCACGTTTGCCCCCCCTCCCCCAGCTTTCTGTGCTTACCCCTCCTCCTCCGCTTGTCCCGAACTTCCTACAGAAAGCAAGTAGGCTGAAGAGCTCAGTTACCCTCATTGCCCCCTTCTGGCACAACATATATGCTTCCCCTTGCTCTGTTCTCACTTAAAATATCCTCCATGGATACTGGAGCCCACTTAGGATCTCATATTTCACCCATCAGAAATTCAGCATACCATTCTCCATGACCTCAAACTGACTGCATAGATGTTCTTCGTGTTTCACTGTTGCAGTCATCACACTTGGGTTATCCTGCCAGGGGTAACCCCCAGTCTGCCTGAATACCAGAGGCTTAGTATTTCTGCGTCGGTTGCTGTTGCTCCAAGACTGACATCAGGTTATCAGTGGTATAAAAACAGGCAGCCGATGCCATTACATCGCTGTTTGTTGCTGAGGAGCCCGAAGCAGAAGCAGTTTGCACGAGTGCCTGTTGGCCGCTACCTGAGTTTTCATTTCCGAAATTGAAGTTGAAGTCTTCCAAAGCTAAGTACCCCACTGGGGATAATTTTTTCTAGCTCTAACCGATGTCAGAAAAAGTTTACAATTGTCTTGCATGTGGGCCTACCCCTGCTAAAAGGAAAAGAGACTTGTCCCCAGCAGCTTTATCTGACCAGGAGTCCGACTCTGAGGTTTCTGATTATGAAGACATGCCCTTATCTGCTACTGAGGATTCAGATGCAGTGGAATCCATTCCTTCTGCCTCTCCTCCAGAGGATTTTTCTTTTGAGGAAACCCTACATACTTTGAGAGAGCATTTCCATTGGGAATGCCAGGATTATCCTCAGTCCAAAAAGAGACTCAGAGAATTTTTAGATTTACCACAGCACAAGACCCTTAGCTATTCCTCCTGTTCTGGATGTGGTGGATGATGTTTTTTATGAAATTCAGTCTAACTCCTGATACTCTACCACCTGCTCCCAGGAAACCTGACAGGTGCTACAGAGTCCCTGACTCGCACAAATTTCTTTTCAAAAATCCTACTGCTGACCCAGAGGCCATCTTCTAAGGACCTAAAGGAATAAAAGCAACCACAGCTAGGAATCCCACCCCTTTGGACAGGGATTCCTGAGCTTTAGACAGATGGGGTAAAAAAGTATACACTTCTGCAACTCTTGCCATTAAAGCATTAAATTGTCAGTTTCACATGCTGAAATACCAGCAACATACTATGGAACTTATTAAACAAAAATGATCTACCTTCCCTGACTGTGCAGAAAATAAAGAATTACAGGAGCTTATGCATTCTGCAAGCCAAGTTAGTAAGCATACCCTGCAATGTGGGTTTGATGCCCTAGAAGCATCCTGCAGAGCAGCGGCCACAGGTTCTGTACTTAGAAGGCATGCTTGGCTTAAGGAACAGACCTTGCCAGGCCATGTCAAATCAAAATTATTGGATGCACCACTGAATAAAGACGACCTGTTTGGCACCAAAGCAAAAGAGGTTTTGAAAAAGATGGAAGAAAAAGCTAAGTTTACGCAGACAGTTAGACTTTTTGCAAGTTCAGCCTCCAAGATTCGAGTCTCAGGGTATGCAGAGTTCTAAGCAATGGAGTACCTCCACTTCTAAAACAGGGAGCGCTAAGCCACCCCCTTATGGAAAGAATTCACAATGACTTCTCAACTCCACCTCTCACCTCTGCCCATCTGCTCATACCCCTAGGAGGAAAACTTGCCTCCTATGGAAAAAACGGGCCTCCATCACCAACGATTGATGGGTCCTCAACATAGTGTTGCAGAGGTGCAAATTTTATTTCCACACGCTGCCAACCCCAAAAGGGTTCCCAGATCTTCCACCAAACCAACGGGCAGAGGCACAAAACCAAGTTCATTCCCTGCTCTCCATGAGGGCAATTCAGCCTGTTCCTGCAAAACAGATAGGCCAAGGTTTCTATTCCAGACCTTCCTGGTACCCAGAAAAGAGGGCACCTGGCACCCAATCTTAGATCTATCCATTCTAAACACCTTCCTGGTGGTACCAAAATTCAAAATGCTTACCCTACAGCAGCTTCTCCCTATGCTGTCCAAAGATGCCTGGTTAGCCACCCTAGACCTGAAGGAGGCCTATCTGTATATCCCAATCAGAGACTCTTGCAGGAAATATCTACGTTTCAGGGCAGGATCTATGCATCATCAATTCTCTGCACTTCCCTTTGGCTTATCCACTGCTTCCAGAGTTTTCACAAAATGCCTGGCTCCAGCCATTGCTTACTGCAGACAAAGAAATATTCACATTTAACCCTCCTTGGACAACTGTCTGATTCAGGCAGACAGTCAGGAAAAGCTTTTGCTGCACCTGTCATTTGTAAAGGACCTACTAACCTCACTGGGGTACACTATCAATGAGAAGAAATCCAAACTAGTCCCCTGTCAAAAAATTGTATTACTGGGAGCAAACCTGGACACAGCATCTCCGATGGCATTCCTTACTCCAGAAAAACAAGCCTATCTGACAGGCTACTTCTCTCAACTGGCCACCAGAACCCCGTTATCCACAAGGAAAATCTTGCAAGCTCTGGGGTTCATGGCCTCCTGCATTCTACTAATTCCATATGCCAGACTGCATATGAGGAAACTTTAGTGGTACTTAAAAAGCCTTTGGTGTCAACATTTTCAGGACCTGGAAGCTATTATACCTATGATACCTTGTTTACCAAAGGATTTTCTTTGGTAGACAGTACCATGCTACCACAACAAGAGACTTCCCTTTTCACAACCCATGTCACGCAGACCCTAACTACAGATGCATCATACTGTGCCTAGGGTGCACACCTGGACGGCAGGTGCATTCAGGGCCACTGGAGCCCAAATCAATTTCATCTGCACATCAACCAAAAAGTGATGCTAGCTGTCCAGCACGCTCTGACAGCTTTCAGATCCCTACTCTCTCCAGGGCCTCTACTAATCAAAACCGACGACACCACAGTGATGTGATACATCAACAAGCAGGGGGGAACTCGCTGTTACTCTGCATGACCCTTTGGAACACTGCCTCAGCCATGCATATTCACCTGCATGCTCAATTCCTGCCAGGCATCCAAAACTCTCTGGCAGACAACTTAAGCAGAAATCTTCTAGACCCACACTAGTGGCAAACCACAACACCTTCAGCCTTGTGACCCAGAAATGGGGTATCCCGAAGGTAGACCTGTTTGCCTGTCCCCACAACCACCAGCTCAGCCAATTCTGCACCAGGGAACCTCACAGCAAGGCCTGGAAAGTGGATAACTTATCCTTCCAATGGGTAAACCTCTCAATCTATGCATTTCCCCCTCTTAACTCTTCTTACAAGAGTAATACTCAAAATAAGGGAGGAAAGACCAAGGGCAATCCTGATTTCCCCAGACTGGCCATGCCAACAATGGTGCCCATTACTGCGTAGTCTGTCATGGTTGCCTCCATGGCACCTCCCTCAGATTCCAACTCTACTGACTCTGCAGGAGGGAGAGCCACAATTGCAGACCCAGAGCCTGGCAGCCTGGCTTATTCCTTGACTTCTCCTCCAGTGGCCAGCCTAAGCAAGCAGGTCCTGGATATGCTATACGTGAAGCCAGATGACTCAGCACTAGAAAATCCTATGCTGCAAAGTGGAAAAGGCATTGTTCCTGGATCCAGACTAAAGGAGCTGACCCAGCACAGCCCTCCTTACCTCTCATCCTGGATTACCTAGCAGACCTACTCCACAGGGGCCTATTCTTCTCTTCCATTAAAATCCATTCCTCTGCCATAACTGCACATTACAGCACTTAGCCACCACTCTTTCGCTCTTTTCACACCCTCTCATCAAGCAGTTCCTGAGAGGAGCTATCAATTTAAGACCACCAAGAATAGCCCCTTCCCCTTCTTGGGACCTTAATTTTGTGTTGGAAAAGCTCACGCTGCCCCCCTTTGAGCCTGCATCTTCACAGAGTTAAAATTCCTCTCTTGGAAAACAGCCTTGCTTCTGGCCATCACTTCAGCTAGAAGAGTATCTGAGCTACAAGCACTTATGGCTATGCAACACTTCATCGTTTTTCGTGCTGACAGGGTCTCCCTCAGGACTAACCCAACTTTCATGCCTAAAGTGGTGTCCAGTGTGGCTCTCAACTAATCTATTTATTTGCCCACCTTTTTCCCTAAACCTCAAAATAAGGGGGAAAGGATCCTGCACTCTTTAGATGTGCACAGACAGCTCAGATTCTACTTGGATAGGACTAAGCCCTTTAGGTAATTTGACCAGTTACTAGTCAGCTTTGCACCAGGGGCAGAGGGCAAGGCCATATCAAAACAAACCATCTCCAAATGGATAGCACACTGTATCCATTTCTGTTACAAACACCATGGGAAACCACCCCCACAGGGGGTAAGAACACATTCCATTAGGGCAACTTCAAACTCTGCAGCCTTTCTCAGAGGGGTCCCTACCAGGGACATCCTGGAAGCTACAACATGGTGTTCTGTTCATATCTTCAAGCATTACCACCTACCTATCTTTTCCAAATCCAGGGCAGGCTTTGCAACCACAGTCCTGCAGGGCATACTAGCCAGCCCAAACTCCCCTTGACTGCCTCCACCCGTTCTTCACTTTGGGAATCAACCCAAGTGTGGTGACTGCAACAGTGAAACACGAATAACATAGTACAGTTGTCTACACTTACCATAAATGTAGATGTTCGAGTGTATTCACTGTTGCAATCCTGGTTTCCCGCCCTCCAGCCCCCTTGCCTCTCTCTGTCTCTCTCTCTTCCTCACTCTTTACAGGGCTGTTGGTATTTACTTTCTACTGGTGGTGTTATTCCACCATGATTTAGCTCCCTATTTGGGGGCTCCTGACATTTAGGCAAGAAAAACTGATGTAATGGTGTCGGCTGCCTGTTTTTATACAACTGACGACCTGATAAATTCTAAGCCTTTGGTATTCAGGCTGACTGAGGGCTACCCCTGGCAGGGATAACCCAAGTGTGATGACTGCAACAGTGAATGCACTCTAACATCTGCATTTATGGTAAGTGTACACAACTGTACTTTTCTCCACTTCCTGTGATAGTAAGATGGTCCAGGCATGCTTCCCTAGTTCGTGACATTATCGTAGCCTCCCAGAAGGCCTCCATCAAGAAAGTCTACAGAAGCAAATGGAAAAGATTTCTATATAGGCTTCCAAAGAAAATATTGACCCTTTCTCAGCTCCTACTTTGGGCTATCCTTTTCCTCACTACTCTTTTTAAGAAAGGGCTAGATTTTCTACTGTTAAACTTCAGTTAGCAGCCATATCCAACTTCCACTCTGGAAACTAATCCCTTTCTCTGCCAACTTCCAGATTATGTTAAGCTTTCATGAAGGGAATTTTTCTTCTCAGACCTTCTATAAAGGATCTCTCTTCTCCTTGGGATTTGAGGGTGGTCCTTCAAGGTTTAACTCAGAAACCCTTTGAACCAGCAGACAAATGCAACATGAAGTTGTTTTCTTGGAAAACAATCTTTCTGGTAGCTATCAGTTCAGCAAAAAGAATTTCTGAACTCAAGGAATTGTCTGCTAGGCTTCCTTACATTAATTTCCATAAGGATAGGGTATCTCTCTGAACCAGCCCATCCTTTTTGCCTAAAGTGGCCACGGAGAATAACATTAACCAGTCCATACAATTACCATTTTTCTTTCCAAGTTTTTCTAATAAGGGTGAATATATGCTACATCTTCTTGATGTCCACAGGCAATTACGTTTTATCTTCACAGAACGAAACAATAATGGAAGTCTGCTCAGCTGTTTGTATCCTTTTCCCCAAAACCTTGGGTCAGGCAGTATCCAAAATTACTCTGGCCAAACGGATTGCTGATTGTGTCTCACTGGTTTATTCTTAAAAAGGTTTGGAGTTGCCTCGTCGTCCTAGAGTGCATTGCATAATAGATGTATGGTTACTTCCTTTGCCTTCTTCTCAAGAACTTCCATTGATGATATCTGTGCCGCAGCCACTTGGTCAAAGACTCGTACCTTTGTTACACATTACAAAGTAGACATTGTCTCCAGAAGCAGACCTGTCTTCAGTTCGACAGTGCTCTGGCATGTCCTTCCTTTAGGGCCTTCCAAGAGTTACATAGCTGGGGACTCTGACCTGTTAGTAAGGAAGAATGAAAAGAACAGCATCAGATATATAAATTATGTACTTACCATAACTTGGCAGCTGTGTTGTCCATTTTCATTCTTCCTCACCTTCCCTCCCAACCATCCCCTGGCCCTTTTACTCCCTGAGGGATCTTTGGATGTTATTTGAACCCCAATGTTCCTGGTTTGAGCCTCGGCTTATTTCTTATGTTTGTCCTGTCTCTGTAGTGCAGTGGGCAGTATGGCAGCAAACTCGATCTGAGGAGTCTGGGATGGAATAGAGCATTATGGGTAGAGGGAAGGAGCTCAAGCTTTGGATCTGAAGTCTTGTGTATGCTGCAGAGTCGGATCTGAGGATTGGATCCTAGACCCATTTGTGAGAAAGAATAACAATGGACAATACAGATGCCAAGTTATGGTAAGTGCATAACTTCTAATTAGCCTTTCTAATTCTGAGTTTAAAACTTCATTAAATTCCTTAATTATGTCTCTGTGACCAGACACACTGTAAAATGCTCTTATTATTCTTCTGGTGCTGCTTCCAAAGCTGCTAGAACTGGTTTATTTATGAGAATATATGTTTGGTTACATTTTTAAAATCTTTCAGATGTTAAATCTGAGATTTTGAATTCTCCCTTGGACAAATGTGTTATTTGTCCCTTTGCAGCTGAGATCCTTAAAAATTTTTGATTATAGAAGAAAATCGATTCTTGGAGTTGTTCAGATTTTTCTGTCCTCCTTTTCAAGTTTCAGTAAAAACTTCCCTTCCTTTTCAAGATCTTGTTCCAGGAAACAGTAAGCAGTCTCAGCAAAGTTCAAATAAGCTTCTACAATGGCATCATATTTATCTCAGACTTAACCAGCTAGGATACAGATGACAATTGAGAATCTCTTCCCATGTTTCAAGGGGTTCATTGTCATCCTGCAGATCAGACATCCCTGATGTTCTTCGTGTTTCACTGTTGCAGTCATCACATTTGGGTTATCTGCTTGCAGTAGCCCTCAGTTGGCCTGATTATCAAAGTTTTGGGTTCTGCGTCGTTTGCCGTCTCATCTTCCATGACGTCAGGCAGTCAGGGGTATAAAGCATGCAGCCGATACCATTACATCAGTCTTTCTTGCCATGCGGTGACCAAAGCAGAAGCATTTCACAAGTGCCGGTCGGCTGACTCCTGAAATTTTCATTTTCGAGCTTCAGAACCGACGTCTTCAACTAAGCTAAGTACCCCGTTGGGAAATTTATTTCTTGCTCTAAACCGATGTCAGTAAAAGTTAACAATTGTATTTCTTGTGGAAAGCAAATACCTCATAAAGATTTTCATTCGTACTGCATTCCTTGCTTAGGCCCAGACCACAACATAGCACGCTGTCGGTTTTATGCCTTATTCAAACGTAAAACTATTTGTCGTCGGTTTATTTACGCTTCTAAATATTTTGGTACTCAGTTCAAATATCCAGAAATGGCTTCAGTAAGCCACCCGACTACCGACATTCTGAAAAAACGCAGAGATAAAGACAGAGACAGACCGCATAGGTCCAAAGCTGCCAACGGCGCTTTTCCTAAGCTAGTCGCCAGTTCGCCGGTACTCAGTGAGGTGCTTTCGCAGCCCCTGATACCCGCTACTTCAGATTCGCAGGCCTCTGCTGAGACCCATTCGGTGTCTGGTGTGCCGTGAGATTCTTCTTTAGCTGTGGAACCTGCGGATGTCTCTACCTTGGATGGGTCCGGAGCCGCTGTGCAGGCACTGGCTTCTGAGGGTGTATTCAGGCCTACTGACTTGCATATTAAACCGATGCCATCTTCTTCTTCAAGGCCTAAAACTCGATCCATGCCTAGAAAACTGACACCCAGACCATATAGTCAGGCCCCTATGCTTAAATAACAAATGATAAGAATGGCTGAAGACCTTATTACTCTAATCAAGAGAAGCCACCCTTCCCCCTCGGAGACCTAGGACTGAATTTCCTTCTGATTCTTCTGATCAGGACTCTGAAATTTCTGTTTCCTCTGATGACCAGGATTTATCCTCATCTACCTATGAGGATTCTGATGCAGAGGACTCCATTCCCTCTGCTTCCCCTCCAGAGGATTTCTGTTTTGGTGTAACCTTGCATACTCTTAGGGAGCATTTTTGCCGGGAAAGCCTGGATTACTCTGACTCCAAAAAGAGGCTTAGGGATTTCTTACTCCTGCCCAAACACAGTTACTCCTGCCCAAACACAGGCCTTTAGCTATCCCTCCTGTACTGGACATTGTTGATGTTGCATTCTCAGAATCTAACCTGGCCCCTGACTATTTTATCTCCTGCTCCCAGAAAACCTGATGGGTATTACAGGGTCCCTGACTCTCACAAGTTCCGCTTTAAAAATCCTACTGCGGATCCTGAGACAATTTCACAGGGACCCAAGGGCATTAAGGCTACTACTGCTAAAAAGTCCTACCCCCTCTGATAGAAACTCCAAGGCGCTGGATAGATGGGGTAAGAAGGTATACACTTCTGCAACCTTGGCCATTAGTGCCTTAAACTGTCAGTTTCATATGTTAAAGTTTCAGCAGCATATTATTGGATTGCTTAAACAGAAAATGATGTTGACTCCTGACTGTGCTGAAAATAAAGATTTACAGGATTTAATGCATTCTGCTGAACAAGTTGGAAAACGTACTTTGCAATGTGGTTTTGATTCATTAGAGGCAATCGTGCAGGGATGCTGTCACTGGGTCTGTACTGAACCTCTCAGGCATGCTTGGCTTAAGGAGCAAACTTTGCCAGATCATGTTAAAGCTAAATTGCTGGATGCTCTCTTAAACCAAGACTGCCTGTTTGGCAACAAAGCAGTAGTACTTAAAAAGATGGATGAAAACGCTAAATCTGTGCAGACTGTTAAAGATTTCCTGCAAGTACAGCCTCCTAGATTTAGCAGGCATTGGCCCTCTAAGAATTGGTCCTTTCCTGCCTCTTCTAGGCCTTCTCAGTCTTAACCCAGAACCAGCAGATCACCCAGGCTTCAGTCCCAAGATACTCACAGGACTAAGCAGTGTGGGGCTCCCACTTCCAAAGCAGGGAATAGTAAGACCCCCCCCCTATGGTAAACTGTCTCAGTGGCTAAACTTTAAAACTTCCAAGCCCTGCACAACTGACTGTTCCTTTAGGGGGAAAGATTGCCCTGCAGGCAAAAAATTGGGAACTCTTTACCCAGGACAAATGGGTTTTAAATATAGTTTCCCAAGGATACAGATTCCACTTCCACTCTTTACCAACCCGAAACTGTTGGCCAGATCTACCCCCAAATCGGTGGGTAGAGGCTCAAAAGCAAGTTCTCGCTCTCTTAAGCATCAGGGTTATTCAACCTGTCCCAGAAGAAGAAAGAGGACAAGGTTTCTACCCAAGACTTTTCCTGGTACCCAGGAAAGACAATTCCTGGCGTCCTATCCTGGACCTGTCTATCCTAAACACATTTTTGGTGATCCAAAAATCAAGATGCTAACTCTTCATCAGGTGCTTCTTATGCTAGGCAAAGATGCCTGGTTGGCAACACTGGATTTAAAGGAAGCCTACCTGCACATCCCAATAAGGGAATCTTGCAGAAGATACCTACGCTTCAAAGCAGGCTACATGCACTATGAGTTCTTTGCACTGCCCTTTGGCTTATCTACTGCGTCCAGGGTATTCACAAAATACCTAGCTCCAGTCATTGCATTTTGCAGGCAAATAAATATATACCAGGACGGTTGTCTAATTTAGGCAGAAAGCCAGGACATACTATTAAATCATCTGGCGTTTGTAAAGAAATTGCTAACTTCTCTGGGGTACACCATAAATAAAAAGAAATTACATCTTGTACCCTGCCAACAAATTGTATTCCTGGGAGCAAGCTTGAATACAACTTCCCAGATGGTCTACCTCATGCCAGAGAAACAAGTTCATTTGACAGCCTACTTCAAACTACTGGCCACAAGGACCCAGTTATCTGCAAGGAAATACTGAAATCCCTTGGGTTCATGGCCTCCTGCATTCTCTTAATTCCATATGCAAGACTGCATATGAGGAAACTACAATGGTATCTAAAAAGTCTATGGTGTCAACATTCTCAGGATCTAGAATCAATGATTCCTATCATACCTTGTCTACAGATAGAGTTCCTTTGGTGGGCAGAGGCCTGCCACGAAAACAAGGGACTGCCATTCACTCTACCACCTGCCGCCCAAACCCTAACAGACGCATCAGACTATGCATGGGGTGCTCACTTGGCAGGAAAGTGCATTCAGGGCAAATGGAACCCAAGTCAAATGCACCTGCATATCAATCAAAAAGAAATGCTAGCTGTACAGAATGCTCTGACAGCCTTCAAGGACCACATTCTTCCAGGACAATTAATGGTAAAGACGGAAAGTGGTACATAAACAAACAGGGGAGAACCCATTCATACCCTCTCTGCAGACTAGCCATGGCTCTGTGGAACACAGCCTTGAGCTACCAAATGCACCCACAGGCTCAATTCCTGCCAGAAAAGCTAAATACACTGGCAGACGAACTAAGCAGAAATCTCATGGACCCACACGAGTGGAAACTGGATCCAAAGATATTCAACATTTTGAAAAACAAATGGGGGAGCCCAGAGATAGACCTGTTTCCCTCCCCCCAGAACTGCCAATTGGACAAATTTTGCACAAGGACTCCCCACAAACAAGCTTGGAAAGTGGATGCCCTGCCCTTCACCTGGAAAAACCTGTCAGTTTATGCCTTTCCCCCTCTGCCTCTCCTCTCCAAGGTACTACTAAAGATCAAACAGGACAAACCAAGGACAATTCTGATTGCACCAGACTGGCCATGCCAACACTGGTGTACCCCTTCTTGAGCAGTGTGTCACTGCTGGCACCATGACACCTGCTTCAGACCCCTGCACTTCGGTCCCAGCAGGAGGGTCAGATTCTGCACCCACAGCTTCAAACCCTGCACTGCGGTCCCAGCAGGAGGGTCAGATTCTGCACCCACAGCTTCAAACCCAGAACCTGGCAGCCTGGCTGATTACCTGATCTCTATGTTACCATCCCTCAGTAAGCAAGTGATGGATGTCATTCTGGAGGCAAGGAGGCCTAGTACTAGAAAATCCTATGCTGAAAAATGGAAAAGGTTCTGTTCTTGGAACCAAATTCAGGGGATGGGCACAGCAGCGCACAGTTTATCTCAGATTCTTCCATACTTAACTGAGATGCTTCACAAGGGCCTTTCCTTTTCCTCCATCAGAATTCATGCCTCAGCCATTTCAGCTCATTACAATACAGAACCACCCCTCTTCTCTCATCCACTGCTGTAGCAGTTCCTCAGAGGGGCCAAAAATTTTAAGACCACCAAGGAGAGCCCCTACTCCAGCCTGGAACCTTGACTTTGTATTGGAAAAGTTCACTGTACCTCCTTTTGAGCCAGCTGCAAATGCAGAGTTGAAATTCCTTTCTTGGAAAACCGCCTCCCCTTTAGCCATCACTTCAGCAAGAAGGGTGTCTGAATTACAGGCACTTATGGCAGTGGAACCTTTCATCATCTTTTATGCGGACACGGTGTCCCTCAGGACCAATCCCTCCTTCATGCCCAAGGTGGTATCCAGTGTGGCCCTTAATCAGTCCATCCATTTGCCAACCTTCTTTTCTAATCCACAGACAAAGGGGAATGAATACTGCACTCCTTAGATGTGCACAGACAACTTAGATTTTACTTGGACAGGACTAAACCTCTCAGGAAATCTGAACAGCTGCTGGTTGCATTTGCTGCAGAGGGGAAGGTCATTTCAAAGTAAACCATTTCTAAGTGGATAGGCCATTGCATTCATTTCTGCTATAAGAACCGTGAAAAACCTACCCCACAGGGGATAAAACCACATTCAACCAGGGCTGCATCTACCTCCACAGCCTTTTCTCAGAGGTGTTTCTACCAGGGACATCCTAGAAGCTGCTACTTGAAGTTCCAAGCATTACCATTTGCTAGTCTTTTCTAAATCCAGAGCTGGCTTTGCCACTGCAGTCTTGCAGGGCCTTATAGCTGGTCCTAATGCTGTCTAATTTCCTCCTTCCATCCTTAGCTTCGGAAATCTACCCAAATGTGATGACTGCAGTAGTGAAACACAAAGAACATAGTACAGTTGTATACGCTTACCATAAATGTAGATGTTAGAGTGTATTCACTGTTGCAGTCCTGGTTACCCTCCCTCCAGCCCCCTAACTACTATTGGCTATACCTCTATTCTTGTTTACCATGCTTAAAGCTTTTTGGTGTATTTGCTTTTTTTGTTGGAAGTGTAACCTTCTATACAATTGCTTCCCATTATGGGGGCACCTGACATCTGGGGCAACAAAAACTGATGTAATGGCGTCAGCTGCATGCTTTATACCCGACTGCCTGACGTCATGGAAGATGAGACGGCAACTAACGCAGGACCCAAGACTTTGATAATCAGGCCAACTGAGGGCTATTGCAAGCAGATAACCCAAATGTGATGACTGCAACAGTGAATGCACTCGCACATCTACATTTATGGTAAAGTGTACACACCGTACTTTTCCTCCCATTCTAGAGCAAATCTTGGCTCAGGGCATGATCAAACTTACCCTCCATTCAGATGGGCAAGGTTTTCTATTCAAAGATTTTTTTTTCTGGTGCCAAAGAAAGAGGGAACTTGGGAGAACAGTCCTAAACCTCTTCTTTCTCAATCTGTTTGTCAAGATTACAAAATTCTAAATGTTATCCCTTTAGAACCATATTGCCACTCATTTCCTCAAACAATTGTATTTTGACATGCACCCTAAAAATTATCACCTAGTTCTAGTTTGCAAGGAATTCTGGAGTTTAATATTTTCTGTGTCTGCCTCACATTATCAATTTTGTATTACCCTGTGTGGTCTATCAACATTGCCAATGGTGTTTACAAAGTGCGTAGCTCTGCAGGCTTCAAGATGTTCATACCTTTTCATATTTGGATTGTTGTCTTATATTTGCAGACACTTTTTCTAGTTGTCTGAATACTCATCTTGGGTTGTGAAACTCCTGTTCAGCCTAGGGTTTCAACTAAACTTGTAGAACACATCACTCATTCTTTCTCACTTACAAGTGTTTCTGGGATGTCTTCTAGATTCATCCCAGGAAGAGCTTTTCTTCCGTTGGTCGAAGTTGAGTAGTAGAATCAGATTTTTCTTTGGAATTTCACAGGATAATTCTTTTTTTTTTTTGTGGCACCAGTAGTTCTTATATTTCCCTTAGCCACACTTCACATGAGAAGAGTTCAGTGGTACTGCATATCAAGTCTGTACTTGGCATAAACACCCCTTATCTTTTCAAATTCCAGTTGTGGGATTGTCAGAAAATAATTACTTTGGTGGATTGGCCAGTTATCTCTCAAGCCAGATCTCTCCAATTCTTCTTTCAGCCTCCCTCTTAGACTGACAATAGATGTTTCAGACTTTGATTGGGGAGCAGTGTCAATAGGCAGAAACTTATATGGTCTATGGAACACCAAGGAAAGAGAAAAGGCAAATAAATGTTCAGAGATTTAAAAGCCTTAAATAAAATTTGGTCTCCAGGACCTCTGCAATTTGTCACAGACAATATCACAGTGGATACCGTATTTTATCCCCTTTGCAGAGTTGCTGTGATTGCCTGGGAGGTAGCAATTCAGCTCAGTATGACTATTCAGGCTTTATACATTTCATCAGAGCGAAGTATTGCAGCAGACAAGCTGAGCATGTCCATCACTGACCCTCACGAATGGCAGCTACACCTGGGTGTTTTCCATGAATTGATACTTCTGTAGGGCACACCTCAGATAGATATGTTTGCCCCTTTTCAAAACAGACAGTTAAACAAGTTGTGCTACAGCATTACTTGCAAACAAGACTGGAAGACAGTTTCCTTCTAAATATTCCTGTATGCCTTTACAATGATATCCGGGGTTCTTCTAAAGATCCAGAAGAACTTTCCAAAGGTATTAGTGGTGACTCCCTTTTGACCCAGGCAGTAGTGATTCACCCTTATTTTGACATCGAACAAGGGCAATTAACACCAGTTTCCCACAGACTTGATTTACTTACACAAGATGGTGGCAGTTTGCCTTGAAGTCTGCAGGCTGTTTACCATTCATTTCTTTCTATATTTGGGCTACTGTCTTATATTTGCAGAACCTTTTCCAATTTTCAGAATACTCTTGACATGGGTTATGAAGCTTCTGCTCTGCCTAGGGTTTCAACTATACCCCTAAAAACACTTCTGTTGACTGCCTAGATGATATTTTGATCACTTTTAGGCACCTTATTCAGGGGAATTACATCAGCCAATTAAGGTGGTGAAAAATCCTGTTACTAGAAAACAATATATGTGGAAATGGAAAATGATTTCTAGTTGGGGCCACTGTAAAACCAGAACCCTTTCATGGCCCAGTTTTCTCAAGTTGTAGATTTCTGAGAGTTATCCTCTGGCCTTTTTTCCTCTTCTTTCAGGATTCATCTGTCAGCCATTTCTGCTTGTCTGCCCTTAAATTTCCATTGTTCTCCAGCAGTTTTTAAAATGGGTTTTACATACAAGTCCACCTAGGAAACAGGTGGCACCTCCTTAGGATCTTATCTTCGTGCTTGAGAAATTGACACTTCTTCCATTTGAACCAGCTCATCAGACTGACTTGAAGTTCTTTAGATGGAAAACGGTTATACTGATCGCTCCGACATTTACAAGAAGAGTCCAAGCGGTTATGGTAAGCCCACCCTTACCTCATTTTCCGTAAGGACATGTTTCCTTGAGAAATGATCCTTTTATGCCTAAAGTGGTTTCAAAGTTTACTTTAAGCCAGGCTATTAATGTCTCTCTATTCTTTTCCAATCCTTAAATTAAGGTGAAAAAGAATATTACACCCTCTGGATGTCCACAGGCAGCTGAGATACTACTTGGACATGACTAAACCATTCAGGAAGACCAATTAGTAGTTTGTCTATTGTAAAGGTAAGTGAAAAGGACAGCCAATGTCAAAGCAGACAGTTTTGAGGTGATTGGCTCATACTCTTTCTTTCTGCTATGGTTAGCATAATAGGCCCCTTGCAGACGTGGTTAGGGCCCAGTCTACCAAGCTTTGGCTTTATCTGTGGCTTTTTGGAAAAGAGTAGACTTTAGAAATATTCTAGAGACAGCAACTTGGTGCTGTGTGCTTGCTTTCACAAATCATTGCAAACGAGGTTATTTTCCAGATCCAAAAGAGACTTTGCAATGACCATTCTCCAGTGGCAACAGGATTCCCGAATTCTTTCCTCCTCCTTATGTGTTTCTAAGTTATGGTAATCTATCTAAATACCTGCAACAGTGATCTAAATATTGAACATAGTGCACTTGTACAAGATACTATAGTTAGGTAAGTAAATGTACCCTAACAGTAGATACTCTGGTCTATATTACGAAAGCGAAAAGACGTTTACATGAATACATCGAACCGTATAACGCGAAGTGGACTTAGAGCGAAAGTCGAAAACTGCGAAAATGGAAATATCGAATTTCCATGGTTGGCCCGTCTGTGGTTTAGCTGCATAAGTTAAGTGTTGGATAGTTATGGAGTTTAGGATAGGGTGTGGGTTAAGGTAAGTGCTTAGATAAGTAATGTATGTTATATTTAGTGTAGGGTTAGAGGTAGGGTTTTGTTAAATGTATGTATGTAGGTTATTTATTTTGTTTGTGTATATTTTCGTAGGGGAAGTGTGCGGTAGTTACTGACCTTAGGGTTAGGGAGGGGTTAAGGATAGTGCATAGATAGTTTTGTATGTGGAGTTTAGTACTGTTGGAGGTAGGTTTTTGTTAAATGTATGTATGTGGATTATTTGTTTTGTTTGGGTGTATGTCTGTAGGGGACGTGTGCGGTAGTTACGGACCTTGGGGTTAGGGAGGGGTTAAGAAAAGTGCATAGTTAGTTGTGTATGTGGGGTTTAGTGTGAGGTTAGAAGTAGGGTTTTGTGCTTTACTTTAGGTTAGGAGTAAGGTTTGGTTAGTGTATGTATGTGGTTTATTTATTTTATTTGGGTAGGTAGTATATAGGTAGTGGTGGGATTGGCCGACTATGACAGTTCGATTTTTTTTTTCCCCCGCTGTTTAGTGCGTTTGGGATTGTTGCGGTTCGTGGTATAGGGGTCGATGTTTTGGTTTTCGCGCATAGGGTTTTTTGCTTTTGTAATATAGACCCTAGATACTCTAATAAATCAGCTATGCAGTAACAGTTCTCTCCATCCAGTCTCCATTACATATTCCTTTGGCTATATTGCCAGGATGTGTAGTTATATTATTTTTTGTTTGTTTACTTCTTTCCCAGGATTTTTTTTTCAATGCCCTACCCCTCTCTTCTTGGGGCAAGAAAACTATAAAGCTTTTGTTGCCTAAACTGCTTTTTATATGGCTCTGCTCAAGCCTGTGACATTTTGGGTATTGCCTAAAGCTTTGAAAGCTGTCCGGTGGTCATATCCTAGGTAACAATATAAGCGAAATATCTCTTGCTACTTCAACAGTGATCAATTAGAATATCTGTTTTTATGGTAAGTTTACGTACACAACTGTACTTCAAATTATTTTTGCCACAATAAACACAACCATCCACTGACATTTACTGTTGTCAGTGCTCACTCCATTAGAGTGGCTTCCTCCAGTCAGGGCTGGTGTTAGCAGTTTGGGGGCCCCCAGCAAATGTCAAGTTGTGGACCCCATGGACAATTCAAAGTGTCACCCTGTCACTGCCAGCCCTACTAGTATTGCAAAGTTTTAGGAGTATTGCACACACAATGAACTGTAGTTAAAATGCCCTTACATTATGACAGGTTTGTGTATAATACCACATTGGCCCATCTCATAGTGGGATGTTTACAGTGACTGGCATGTAGTTGCAATGATGTTATATTACAATAATCCTTTCGACAGGGTCGGCATTAAGTGAAATGGTGCCCTAAGCAATGAGCTCCATGATACCCCCCTCCCCTGTTGCCTATTGTTTCACTCCCCTCACATATCCTCCGGTGCTCCCCCGCTGTTTTCCTCCTATCCCAGGCTCCCTGAACAATGCAGATTCTTGTTTCCTTTTCTCACATTTCTCCCTGCTCATCATTTTTTTCCCAGAAGCCTGGCTTTTTAGATGTTCTATATTGCATTTTTTAAACAGCCTTTTCATCCAGTGATGGCCTAAACAAAAATTATAACTATGGAAAAAAAGTAATCGTCACTGTTCAGCTTTACATTTCCTTGCATCATTTCAACACATCTTAGCTGTCCAAGGCAGCATAGTAACAGCTGTGAAGGAAATAACTGAAGCTCACTAGGGGATCCGTGGGGTGGGGGGTCTAAGTCATAGGGTTTATAAATGCTTTGAGGTACATTTTACAGCATTTTCCCAACTTTTTGATCCAGTGGTGACCTGAGCAAAAATCTTGAGTAAGTAAAGTAATTCAGTCGTATTCTTTTTTTCTTTCAAGGAAGACACGCACTGTTTCCAGGGTTAATGTTCAAAATTGAACAAATAATGGCTCACAGTAAATTAACAAGACAAATGTTTGAGAGGCTACATAAATCCTATCTTGAGAATACTGCCTGCCTCCCTAGCCTTCACCCCCCCCAAAAGGACAATCAGTCTGTGCATCTGTGACGTGTTGGATTAGGATGAAAGCAAAGGCACAAATGGCCGCAGTCATGTATTCAGGTGACTGTTGTCACACACGCGCACACAAAAAGTATGTCTCCTTGCCCCTACCTTTAAGTGACAGCCCCTCAGTAAGTGCGTGATGTGTGATTGTGAAGAAAATTTAAAAAAAGAATGATCATAGTAATTTATTCCAACTTGTTTCTCCTATAGTTAATTTATTCCAACTTGTTTCTCCTGTAGTACACTGCCCCTACAAAATTTGTAGTGCCTTCTTTGCACACGTCTGAGATCTTTGAGATAAGTAAAAGTAAGAATGACCACACTGTGGCTAGCCCCAACTCAAGCTACAATGGCCTTATGTACACAAGTACAGTACCTCTGTGGTTTGATTGTGAAGAAGATTAAAGAAATAATGACCATACCATCCTCTCCCACCTTCCCAAACTGCAGTAACTAGTGTATACACTTCTGAATAGGGTTGATTTTAGAATGGGTACAGTCGTTGGCAGAGCCGCCACAAAGTATACGTCAAAATTAATTTATCCAGTCTGGGCATGAGAGCCACCAAATTTTTAGAAGCTCTAAGGGTCTGGTTATTCTGTGATGTATTTTTGCTTTATATTTGAAAGAAAATTACTGAATTGCTTTTTTAGTGTTACCCGGAGGAGTTATGTATGTGCCTGGCATTGTTGCGTATGTCCACAAATAAAAGTTAGTAATATTTGTTAAACACACACATGCATTGACACGATCCTTGACAAGTGAGGTTTAGCACAAAATGTACACACACACACACACACACACACACACAAATAAATATGTTGCACGCTCACCTTCTTGCTTCTGAAAAGCTACCAGCGATACCAACTTGTCATGTGTAAGGTTTATGTTTGTGATGTTAAGTGAAAAAAATTATAGCCAACTTGTTCCACGTACTTAAACTGCAACCACCACACACACAGACACACAAACGCACAATCATAATGACAATGTTGATGCTTGGGATAGAAAGTGAAAGGCATGATGACCAGCTTGTTAGTTTTACACTGACACCCCTCCAAACAAACACACACACAGAATCATAAGCCATAGCAATACTAGATTTTTACTAATTTCAGCAAGTAACAATACAATTTGTGACACAATTGCTGCCACACCAGATCAATTACTGTTGTGTAGTAGTCATCAAACAGCAGCAGAGATAAGTTACTACTTTTACTCACTTTGAGGAGTAATGCAGATCTGTCACTGTTACTGATTTTGCCTTACATGGGACAGGGCAAAAATATAAAATGTTAATTTGCTTATTACAGATGGTCAAGAGCTTCATACTACCTATAGTTCAAAAAAATGCAGATTTATGCAAAAGTATTATTCGATTAAATATAATCATTAATAATTTAAAAAGTGTTCCAAATTTTAATCCTTTATTCTGCCGTTATTTTTGGCTTTGACCAGAAGTCTTGAGCATAGAAGTTGGGAAATTATAGTACCTGGTGTCCTGCCAGTATTTAAAAAAAACTCCTTGAAAAAAAAAAACATCCTTGAAGATCTTGAGCATCTGCTCTTTTTAAAATTCCAGATATCCCTTTTGAACATTGTTCCTGGGAATCAGATCGATGGTTGGCTTTAGTTTTCCCTTGCTGGGCAGATAAGTTCCCTTTGGAGATAACCATCCACATATTTTTGTAGAAATTGTCCCTGGTCTCTTTAAGAATAAAGGCATTATTGTTTTATTTATAGTTTTGATGGAACTGTCATGTGATGGCTGTCTGACGGTCTTTTTTTAACTTTTACTGTTTATGCTTATTAAGAACACTTTTTGGGGAAAAAGTGTAGTGGTTTATTTTCAATATTTTTTTTTTCTTTTTACTGGGACTTATGGTCTTTGGTAAGAAGTGTGAATGCATTTTGTGCTTATTAACACTTTTGAAAACTTACCGATTTGCCAACTCCTTCCAGCAGTGCTAACAGGAAACAAGCTTCAATTTTGGCAGCACCGAGGAACAACTTCTGGTCCCATAGTTCTAGCTTTTCTTGGACCAAAGGAAAAAATGGGAAGGAGCTCTTGCCCACACAGCAGGCTCAGGCAGTGTCTTAGCTGCTGGTGGGTAACTCTACAGTGGCCATCACTAGTTCCTCGGATCATTCACTGTTTTATTCATTGATCTCTGGTGTACTCCTTTCAGCCACTATGGGGTTAGCGATGTTCTCTGTGGCTGTTCTTGTGTCCTTAGCAGGCATTGGAGAGCCACTTTTTTTCGGTTGTGGGAGATTCAGTGGGGTAAGTAGCAAATAATTTGGTTAATGCTAATTTATAACTTTCAGATAAAGATAGAAAAGCTTTTAACAGGTTTAGGAAGACAATTTGTTCTTCCAACACTTAAGCCTTCAGAATTCTGAGTTGTCAGGCTCACACATTAAAGTATTTGTTGGCTTATTTTGACATTATGATGAGCCTCTTTGCTAGTTTTCCTTCAGACAGTAGGTCCTCTCTGAATTATGTTATTGCTTCTGTGTCTCGAGTAGCTAAGCATTCCTGAAAATGTGCACATAATTGTGCTGACTCTGTGTCCAGGGCAGCAGCTTCTACTTCTGTTATAAGGTGTTTTGCTTGTGTACATAAACAAGTTTTATGAATATGTGAAATTTGAAATTATAGATTTTTCTTTGAATAAGGAGGTTGTGTGCAGTCCTCCTATTACCCAGCTACTGAAACAATATAATGAAAGAAGAAAATAGATTCAGGGGCGCACACACATTTTTTCAGCCCTCCTCCTCAAAGTCTGCTAAATCTTCAGGTTCATTTTTCAAAAAGAAAAACAAGCAAACCCAGCAACCATAATCTTTGATTCCTTCTCAAAGGATTGTGTTTCTAGGGTGCCTGCTGGATTTGTCCATGCAAAAGGCATTCCTACTTCAGAAGAAAGTGGACTTGTATGTAGTATTCATCCTGAGGTTGGCCAGATCAGTTTCAGATTTCATATTGGTGGAGAAACTTGACAGCCCTGAATCCAGGTGTTGCATTCTCTCTCACATCCCTTACTTAATCTTTTATAACAGATGCATCGTATTTTACATGGGGAGCTGTATCAGTGGGGTTGAGTGCAAATTCTTAGGAACAAAGAAGACAGGCCAAAACACACAAATGTGAAAGAGATGTTGGCTGCTGTTCATTCTCTGTAATCTTTTCACTACCTGTGGTCCCCAGGGACATTGTAGGTGATCCCCTTCCTTCACATTCTTTGGTCAAGCTGTCCTTGAAAGTTTTTTTTTCATGGAAGACCACATATGAAATGGTTGGTGTCTTTCTGAGATCTTAAGCTTGGGTTGAAAAAGTTAAAATGTTTCCTTTGACCAGCTCATCTGGCTGATTTTGTGTTTCACTACTTGTTAAGTGGTGTTACTTATTGCTCTGTCTGCAAGAAGAGTATCTGAATTGCAGACTCTTTCAGTGGGTGAACCCTATTTGGTTTTCCATAGAGACAAGGTTACTTTAAGAACAAATCCCTCATTCATGCCTATAGTGATTTTAGAGTTACTTTGAATCAAGCCATCAGTCTCCCTGTATTCTTTCCAGAACATAAAATGTAGGGGGGGGAAAAGATTCTCTTTACCCTGGATATGCGTAGGCAACTCTGGTGTTTTCGTGACAGAACTAAATCCTTTAGGAAAGCTGAACAGCTGTTATTCCTATAAAGGTAAGAAAAAAAGGGCAGCACATCCCAAAGAAGACTGTTTCTAGATGATTTCCCCTTGTAATTGCTTTTGCTATTCCTGCTATAATAAAACACTTAAACGCAGGTAAGGATCATTCTCCTAGAGCATTGTCATCTTCAGTGGCTTATTTGAAAGAAATGGAGTGTAGAAGCATTCTAGAGGCAGCTTACATGGTCCTCTGTGCTTGCTTTTTCAAAGCAGTACAAACTGGATTCCGTTTCTAAGTCCTAAACAGGCTTTTCTAAGATCATTCTCCAGAGACTCTCAAACCAAGTTCCTTCCTCCTCCCAAGCTGTGGTACTGTTACCCATGGAGCTTAGGCTACTGCAGCAGTGATTTATGGTGAACATTGTACATCTGTGTAAGTAAATCTACTATTAAACTAGAGATAATCACTTACATCACTGCTGCAGTAGCTGCACTATCCCTCCACCCCTTTTTTCTTCTGGGTTCTGTTGTTGCTATGGTGAAGTTTGTTTTCTCCTTAACTTTACCCCATTGTCAAGACAGCAGCAGCCTGTTTTTAGTTGGCAAGAAATTCCTAAATAATTTCGGCTACCAGGCTGCTGTTTTCCCCTTTGGGAGTTTAAACTAACAGCAGCCTGACTGCATATGTGGAAGGAATCAAAGGCTTTGGAAGACTGGCCGGCTGCTAATATCCTTGGTAGAATGTAACCCATAGAGCTTATGCTATTGATGCTGTGATTTATTCAAACATCTACTGCTGTGGTAGATACACTTGCACGACTGTACTTTATTGACCATACAGTTGCTCCACACACATGTCCAGTTGCTCATGTAGTAGATGTCCATTAGGACTGTCGCTCATTTTTGCAAATGCTGCAAGTTTAGAGATGTCACAATGTTCACGAAGCAAATACTGATGCTGTTGACGTTTTGGACTCCACTGAATAGTTTGAATGGAACATGTTCTTGTAAATACACCAGTACCCCTCCCACACAGGGAGAGGAAATCCGGCTCAGCCTTGTCACTGTTCTCCCTGCTTCTTCAGCAGAAGTGCTGTGCAGTTGTGGGATGAGTTGTAGTCAGGATTTTATCCCTCATTGCCATTCAGCCAAACAGTTATCAAATAAATATTGAAAGATATAGGTGGGAGAACAGATGCATGAAGATCTGAAGGAGAACACTGCAAGAGAAAGTAGAATAAAGCTGAGGTGGGTTTTCATTGTCTAGAGTTTCGAAGTGTGCAATAGTCAAAAAGCTCTATTTGTTTTCGAAGTGTGTGATAGTCAAAAAGCTCTATTTGTTGGGGGGGGGGGTTTGAATATGTATTTTTTTCTGGAAGTTGTAACAACAGCTTGCCAGTTAAAACTGAAATGAGATGAGATGATCTGTGCATACTATGTATAATAAAATTGTGTGAATGTGGTTAAGGAGCTAGAGTTCTGACTGTACAGTGGTATGGGCAGTATTTGAATGACAATGAAACTGGTTTGATAGAATTGAAATGTTAGGTGAGGGATAATGTTTGGATATGCATACTGAGCTGGATGAACAGTAGATGTACGTTTGTGTAGCTGTGGTGGTGAGTTGTGATACTTGCAGGGAATATGCTATATGTTGCAAAATGCTGAATGGATTCTAGGAGCTACCAGTAGGAGAGTGGAAGTTTAAGCAGTAAATACTTGGGTTTTATAAACATGGGAAAATATTTTTGTGGGTAAAGTTATTGGGAGGGAGATTTATGAGTTATATGAACAAGAAGAATGTCATTTAACTGGGCATTAGGAAGGAATGTATGCTTACTTTTAATTGTATATTATTTTTTTGCCTGTTAAAATTTTTTCCCTGGGGAGGATGTACTAAGGTAAAATGCTTCTTGTGTGTTTTTCTCTTGGATTGATGGTTTCAGTCTTATTTTGTGCATCTTGTATTTGCTAAAGAATAAACTGTTCCTTCTCTTTTTCTGAGTAATTGCTTAGATTTTGTACTTTCTTTTGGATACTTTGCAAGATAGCACCTGCAGTACAAATGGAAGAAGTTACCTTGATTTAATGACTCTTCCATGGGGGAGGAGATCATATTTGTTACATATTTCCTTCATGCTCTACTTAAATTCTAGTGTCTGGTATGATCTCGCTCCTTACTTGGGACTGGGACTCAGCCAAAGCTACACTGTTTAAAGTCAGATGCACTGCCAGCAGTACCAGATTGATACCACATTTGGTTTATTGTAAATTCTGTTACAGAATGGTCATCTGCATAAGATGGTTCTGTGGCAGTGTACATACCCTTTAATCCAGGTTGTTGTGTCTTTCGGCCTATCCAGGATAGGGGTCGCCACAGCGGAACTCCGGTCTGCTAATGTTTGGTAGTGGATTTTTACGTGTCGAGTTACCAGCCCTGACGCACAACCTTCAGCGAAGGCACACCCATTCATGCATGCCTCCACAAAGAAGACGCTCTAACTGAGAATCGAACGTGACAACGTCTTGCTGTGAGGCTTGTTACTACTCAGCCAAGCTCCTAGTGGTCCTGCAGAGTGGTGCTAGCAGCAGAAAGGCTAGAAGAGCGACTGCTAACCTGATAAAAGTGTTTTTTTTTTCCTGCTACTACCTGGGCGACTGTCCGATCTAGCTAAACTGCAAGTATTTCTGCTTCTTGAACTGTTTTAAACTGTTTAAAGTTGTTTTTGCACCTACACTTTTAAAGTTTGTCCTGTTTGTTGCATTTACCTGTTGAGGCTACACACTCAAGTGTGCTAGCCTGTGTTACATATTTATTGCATTTTCCTGCTGTGCGTTGCAAAAAAAGAAAAAAAAAACAAAAAAGATTATCCTTGTTTCCCGTCTTTCCTGACCTAGAGTAGTCCAAATACAGGCTTTGCTGTATTCTGGACTTTTGGAAAGTTCTTGTGTTGCCCATTTCCTTTCTTGGATAAAGGGAGGCTTCTTTGTTCACCAGTGGCAATGGGGAGCTTAGAGCAGCCTATCTATCCCTGGAGGAGTGTTCCCAGCACAAGAATCTGGTAGTCTGTTGTCCGTTTTGGGCCAATTTCTAGCTCTTTCAAGTCCCCCTGTATAAAACCCGCGTTGGCGCGGCTTTGCGCGATTTTGCGCATAGTGCAGCTCCGCTTAATTGGGTTTAAACCATTCTCGGCTCCACAAAGTCTGCTCTTCACTTTTTCCCTTAGAACTGATATAGTTCTCATAATAAACACCCTATTCCTACTCTAAAGCCTGGCACTTGCTCACTAAAACAATTATACAAGTCAGCACTAAAAAATTAAAAGCACTACACCCTCACAAACTCCCCTTGAGTACCTTGTTCCCCACTGGCCCTTTTTTTCAATTATAAAGGAATTCCCAATACTATTCTAGCATGTCCAAAGGTCAGTTGTCAATCTCCTCTCTGGTCCAGCTGGTGAATCTGGGAATCTTGAGGCAATGTTACAACTGCCTCATGTACACAGACAACCCTCTCCTCCTCCTCCCAACAAATTCCAACACGTGAGAGAGATGCAACCATATAGCCAAACTGGAGGCTAAGCTCTCTCAACTCAGTACTGGCGTAACCAGTCAGGAGGAGAAGGAAACCACACTCACTACAATTCCAGTCTCACATAGACCTACCACGACAGCAAACCAAACACATAAACACACAAAAACATACTCGGAGGCTCTAAATAAAAATCTGCCTAAGCAGCAGAGACCTCCAAAGCAGACACCCAAGCAACCGCTACAACAAAACACATGCAACACATAGCTCACAAAGCCAGTGTGCCGAACAGTCTCAGCCCTTAAGGCTAAACAACACACCTGATACACTTGTAATAGGTGACTCTATCGTCAGGCACACTGACGTCCCGCTCACCAGGCTGAACAAGGAGAAGGTCACGGTGAGCTGCCTGTCGGGCGCTAGGATTTGCCACATAACACAAGCACTCAGATCACTCCAAGGCAAGTGCAAATATGACTCAGTCATTGTCCATGCTGGTGTGAATGACCTGAGACGTACCTCCCTGGACTACATGAAAAGAGACATAGAGGAGCTCTCTGAGCATGTAGCCCAGGCCGGTATGACCCTGACCTTGAGTAGCATCTTACCCTCACTAAGAATGATGCCACAATATGAAGACAAGATGATCAATTTCAACAATTGGCTTAAGTATTGGTATCATTGAAAGGGGATCCAATGCCTGTCAGCCTGGGATGACATGCTTGACAAGCCACGATGCTTCGCTAGGGAAGGCTTGCACCTGTCACCCCTGGGCTTTCGGATATTGGCAAAGGCTCTTGCCACCCCCATAGTGCCTTTTTTAGGCAAGGCTCAAAAGACAAACCCACCTCCATAGGTATCACAAGGGATAAGAAACTAAGAGTAATGCTACTCAACGCCAGAAGTCTAAACCTCAAGATGCACGCACTCGAAACTCTTCTTAGCCTGAAGAACATCGATATCTGTGCAGTAACAGAAACCTGGTTCAAAGCTCCCGAGAGCACCCCAGCACTACCAGGTTATACCTCATACCATGCTTTTCGGCCCCAAAACTTGGACCGAACCACAAACGGAGGGGGAGTATCATTATTCGTCAAAGATACCCACACCTCCAGGTTGGTGGCACAGCACGAAGCATCAGAGACTATCCATGTGCAACTAACAGTGGGTAAAACTGTCTTCCAGTTTATAGCCTGCTACAGACCACCCTCCCAAACCCAGGAACCCCACTCGGCCTTCCTGAGAACACTGGAAAATATGAACGTCTCTCCAAACACCATTATATTGGGCGACATCAGCTACCCAAACATAGACTGGGAGCATTACTCTAGCTCCAACACCCTAGCCCAAAGGTTCCTAGAATTTATAAACTCAAATGCTATGGAACAACTTGTTACCACTCCCACAAGAGGGGAAAACATACTGGACCTGATCATCACCAACATGGGGGCGCTATGCTCCAGACCAGAAGAGTATCCCTCACTGGTAAGATCAGACCATAAACTAATCTCACTGGATATTCACATCCTGACCCCACCCCCTGCCCAGAAAACCACAGTGAAAAACTTCTCTAAAGCAAATTTCACACTCCTCAAAACCGAGGTGGAATCCTTCAAAGCCCCCGGGCCTGTGGAAAATACAGCCCAGACCGCAGAATCCTTTATAAACGCATTCTAGGGCAGATAGCCTAGTATGAACCTGTGAACAACGCTACCGCGGCACCACTACTGTGGGTATACCATTTAATCCGGGTATGATTGGTAAATTCCAGTGTTTCTATTTTACTTTCATGTTTGTGGTATTTAAACCCAGCATTTGTGTGGGTTTGTACTTGTTTGCCCGCTGCGCACAGCTGCTGTGCTGTTTTAACCCTTTGCGAGGTATCTCAGTTGCATTGTGAGTAAGGCTTTCGCCTGCAGCTTCTGTATTGATTTTATCCAGCCCTACTCATATCTATCGATACTCTCCTCAGATAGTACCCACTATATTATCCCTGACATCTCTTCCACAGATTCTGATGACCATAGACAGACAATTTCCTATGGTTTCTCCTGCTTGTCTGGTTGCTATGGGCATCCTGAGACAGTGTAGCAACTGCCTTATGTACACAGACAACGCTTTACTACTACCACGTAGGAACACAATATGTGAGAGATGCAATCACATTAAGAACCTAGAATCCTTGCTGTGTCAGTCACAAGCCAGTACATCTGGCACTGAAAGGGTTGTCTGCACAAACACTACAAACACCACGCCTCTAACACCACCCACATCTGTACAACACGCTCCTACATATGCGGGAGTTCTCAACAAAAACATACCTAAACAAGAGACCTCCGAAGCAAAAACATGCACAGACATCACAACCCACTGCACTAAGCATCACACATAGTACACACGTCCGTCTCTCGCAGCCTCTGAGGCCCAACCACAAACCCAACATATTAGTCATAGGAGACTCTATCATGAGAAACACAGATGTGCCCCTCACCAGGCTAGACAAGAAGAAAGTCATGGTAAGTTGCTTGTCAGGTGCTAGAATCTGCCATATCATGCTTGCACACAAGTCTTAACACGTACTGTTATAACTCTGTCATAGTCCATGTTAGTGTGAATGACTTGAGATGTACCTCTCTGGACTATATGAAGAGACATGACTGAGCTTGCTGAATCTGTGTCCCAGGCAGATATGTCCCTACCCTTAAGCAGCATCCTACCATCACCCAGAGTGATACCTCAGTACAAACAAAATGATTGACTTTAACAATTGGCTTAATTTCTGGTGTCATTCCAAGGGGATCCAGTACCTGACATCCTGGGAGGACATGACTGACAGACCACAATGCTTTGCCAGAGATGACCTTCATCTGTCTACCCTGGGCTTTAGCCTTCTAGCAAAGGCTCCTGCCTCCCCCATAGTGCTTTTTTTAGGCAAAGTCATGAACACAAAATTTACCAACCTGAAAAATTCTTATAAACGAAATTTAAAGGTCATGCTGCTATAAAATGGTAGGAGTCTTAGCATGACACTGCACTCATTGCCAGCATTCCTTGCCCTGGAGGATGCTGACATTTGTGCAGTCACTGAAACCTAGTTCAAAGCTGTGGAGAGCACCCCAAATTTACCAGGTTCCTCGTCCTACCATACTTTCAGACCCCAAACGGATGGCTACAAAGCCAAAGGAGGTGAAGTTTCAGTATTTATCAAAGACATGCACACCTGCAGGCTGGTCAAATAGTATGACGCAATGGGGACATTCCAAATGCAGTTAACTGTTTACAAAACACCTACTTAAATCATAGCTAGCTACCGACCCCCAACCATGACTCAAGACGCCCACTTCACCTATCTGGACTTACTTGAATCCACCAAGATTCAATCTTCTACCCTGATCCTGGGTGACATTAACTACACAACCAGAGTGGAAGACCTATTCCTGCCCAAACATGAATGCCCAAAGATTCCTCGACTTTGTCAGTGCCATTGCATTGGATCAGCTGGTCGACACCCCTACGAGAGGTGAAAATATCCTGGACCTGGTCCTAACCAACATGAATAGCCACTGTAGCACTCCTACAGTGTCATCCTCCTAGGTAAGATCCAACTATAAAGCGATCATTTTTGAAGTCACCATACCCCCCCCCCCCCACTTGTCAGGGTCAAACGAAAAAACTTTTCCAAAGCTGACTACAGTCTCCTCACAGCAGGTATATGTAGCTTCACATCCACTGTCCCTTCATTTGGAACTAGCACTAATGTCCAATCCTACACCAAAAAAACTATATGGGCACCTACATAGCTGTATGGACTCAGCAATAACTGACAGGACCAAATCATCTTCCTCAAGGAAGAATAAACCTGTCCGTTGGACAGCAGCAATAAACAAATTCTATAATAGAAGGAAAAAATTGCTGTCCAGGGCCAAGAAGGAGAAGGTGCCAAGTTGGAAGCGATCTGTCCTTTGTCTGAACAAGCACATAAGGTCACTGGTGAAATCCTGTAAGGGTAAATTCAAGTCCAAATTGGCCACATCCACCGAGGGCAATCACAAGGCCTTCTTCACATATGTTTGCAATCTCAAAGGCAACACCCAAATCTGCTCTGAACTGGTGGCCAATAACACCACATACATAAACGCCATAGATATAGGCAACTGGCTGGCAGACAGGGTCAGTGAAAACTTCAACCCCCTGTCCCCCCCATCAGTAAACCAGGACATCCCCAGCACCTACCCCCCTCCCCTCGTCACCAGGGAGCAGGTCCTTAATGCCCTCTCAAAGGCAAAAAAATACAGTCTCAGTGGGACCCGATAACATCCCTGGCTGTATTCTACATGAACTCAGGCATGAGCTCTCAGCTCCATTAGACACTATATTCAACCAAAGCCTGAGCACCGGGTTCATCCCGGCTGAATGGAGGACAGCCACGGTCATCCCTCCACACAAAGGTGAAGCATCCACTGACTCAAGCAATTATAGGCCCATCAGCCTAACTAGCCTGATCTGCAAGGCCATGAAGCACATTATCATGGACCTTTTAAATAAGGACTTTGTCAACCTCCAAACGCTTGACCCCACACAGTTTGGTTTTGTCAAAGGGAGATTATGCCTGTTAAACTTGGTAGACTTCTTTGAAACGGTCACCAAAGCCATGAATGAGGGAAGACTGTGCACCTCCTACCTTGACCTAGCCAAAGCCTTTGACACTATTCCCCACTCGGGCATAATAGATAAACTCTCCCAGCTAGGCATCAACCCGTATGTTGCCAGATGAGTAGCTAACTGGCTCACTGGTAGAGCCCACTCAGTCAAAGTAGGGGAAGGCACCTCTGATAGTACACCCGTAATGAGGGATGTACCCCAAGGATTGTTCTTGGGGCCTGTACTGTTTGGGATATTCTTTTCTGAGGTGCAGGCCAAAACCAGTGGTCTGTGGCTGACCAAGTTTGCAGATGACTGCAAGCTGGGCACTTTCTTAAATTCCACTAGTGATATGAACATCCTCCAAGAGGGCCTTACCCAAACTAATGACTGGTGCCACAAGCATGGCCTCAAACTGAATGCCAAGGAATGCATCATTATCCCCTTTGGGGAAAATGTCACCCCCCACTAATCACACTAATAAAGTGCTAAGCTTGTAGTCAGTCATGAGGGACTTGGGCACCAGTCCCATTATTGAGTATAATGCTCCGTTCGGCATGTACCTTGCCAAGCACATGCAGCAGTTGGAGAGACCACTAGGTCTCAAACATATATCCTATACAGTTAGGCTCAAAGCCCCGTCCCCTCTACTCAGTCTCGTACAGACTGCTCAGAGGTGACCTGTGTCTGGCATACAAGGCCATTTCAGACCCAGCCTTGATGGAGTTGCTACATATCTACAAGACAAACTCCACTCATGCAACTTGCACGCAAGGCCTTAATCTGGTCTGCGACATTAATAGAACTTGTTGGCGGGGTAGATTTGTGTGCCAAAGGCTCCCCAATCTGTGGAATAGACTCCCTTTCCATGACAAGCAGAGCACCTCTTTAAGAGTAACCTGGACGACTAGATGGGAAACAGAAAATATATCCCTGGGATCCCACCTGTGTCCCTGCTGGACAGGGGAAACCAGTGCTGACTTTGAGGGAACATGGGCGAAATTCTTGGCTAGGCTTATAAGGGCCTCCGAGCCAATAGCCTAGTATCATCATCCTATGATCCTATGTATGATGCATGTCCATACAGACCATAGGAACATTTAATTCCCATGAATACAGATGTCAAGATGTTATCGTGTGCGTTCTCTCTCTCACAAGTTGCAGGTGACTCCTTGAGCGACATTGCTGTCTGCAGAGTTTACATGGTAAAGGGGGAATGGGATAAGGTTGTAGGTCTTTTGCATCACACACGGATGACTCACACCTGTGGACAGTTTGGAGTCTCTGATCCACCAGCTGCATGTCTTTAGAATGTGGAAGAAAACCAGAGCACCTGGGGAAAACCTGTGTGAACAAAGAAACAATTCTGCACAGAAGGCACCCCATTCACAAATCAAAACTGCACACCTCTTCTTGTGAGGCGACATCCATACCCACTGCACCACTGGCAATTTTGTTGTACCATGTAGTTAAATAATCTGTTCATTTCTTTAACTGGGTTGATATATAAAATGCGAAGTTTCTTCTCAGGCACAACTCCAGTTAACAGCAGAAGTGTTACCAGTTCTTGTATGTGTAATTGTCAAACAGTAGAGAAATGAAAAACAGCATTTTTTTAAGACAGTATGCCCTTTTGTTTTCTTTTAACTGTTTTTTTAACATCTAGCAGCTGTATATTTGCATAATTTTCATAATAATTTTCACAGAAAATAGCATATCTCTTTTTTTCCTTTCAGGTTAAGAAGTTTTTAGAATCATACTGGAATGACCCAGTGTTTGTAAAGGAATATTGTAATACATACGCAAAGTTGAAGAATGCCATGGAAGAACTGTTTGGGTTTCGAACGGCTTTTGTGTTAGCATTAAGGAAAGGTTTCTCTGCAGCATTGCTGCAGCTTTCCTTTCTCACAGCCATGCATGTAAGTACTTTTGCTGATATAACGAGCAGTTTAAGCTTTCTTTTCCATGAGCTAGATACTGTAATACATGTGCAAAATATGCATTTTCTTTGTGCGTATCTGTGTTTGTGATGCTGTAATGCAGAGAATTGGAATATGATGTTTGAGCTTAGATGTTCGTGTTTCACTGTTGCAGTCATTACACTTGGGTTATCCTGCTGGCAGGCTACCCGCAGTCGGCCTGAATTCCAAAGTTCTGGTCCGTCGGGTTGCTGTCGCCTCTTCCCTGATGTAAGTGCGCCAGGGGTATAAAAGATGCAGCCGATTCCATTTTCTTCAGTCTTTCTTGCTGCGCAGTGCCCGAAGCTAAAGCAGTTCGCAAGTGCCGGTCGGCCGACTCCTTAGATTTTCGAAATTGAATTTCAGATCCAAAGTCTTCTATAAAGCTAAGTACCCCAACCAGAATTCATAAAAAGCACAAGGAAAAAGAAAAGGACAGGCATCCGAGGTCCAAAACCGACGACAAAGCCTCTTCTAGGCCAGTTGCCGGTTCTCAGTGAGGCGCTTTCGCAGTCCCTGACACCCGCTACCTCAGAGCCACAGGCTGCCTCCGACTCCCACGTGGAAACAACTAGGCCTGTGGATACTCAAGGTATTGGGCCTTCGGACACTAATCCCTCAGATGGGTCCGGAGCCACTGAGCAGGCATCAGCTGCTGAGGGTGTTTTCAGACCTACACAGCTTTATATCAAGCCAACTTTAGCATTCAGGACAAAGACTAAAACAGTTTTAAAGACAAGGAAACAAGTACAGCATTCTCCAGGACAGACTTCCATGCCTAAGAAACAGATGCTCATAATGGCCAAAGACCTAATTACTTTGATCAGGGGTTCCCATTCCCCCCCTGATAAGAGGCCTAGATAAGATACTGAATATGATTCCTCTGATCAGGTTTCCATTTCCTCTGACTCCTCTTCAGAACAGGGATACTCTGTTCCTTCCTATGAGGATTTTGATGCTGAAGAATCTATTCCTTCAGCTTCTCCACCTGAGGATTACTCATTTGGGGAAACCCTGCATACCATGAGGGAGCATTTCCACTGGGAGAGCCAAGATTATTCAGATTCTAAGAAAAGGCTCAGAGACTTTCTTCTACTACCTCAGCACAGACCTCTTGCTATTCCACTTGTTCTAGACATTGTAGATGATGTATTTTCAGTGTCTGGCCTGTCTCCCGACACTTTACCTCCTGCACCTGTTAAGCCAGACAGATACTACAGGGTTCCAGATTCTCATAAATTTCTATATAAAAACCCTGCTGCCGACCCAGAAACTATTTCTCAGGGTCCCAAAGGGGTCAAGGCTGCTACTGCAAAAAACCCTGTCCCCTCAGATAGAGATTCTAGGGCACTGGACAGATGGGGGAAAAAGTTTACACTTCTGCTACCTTGGCTGTAAGGGCTTTAAATTGTCAGTTTCATATGCTTAAATATCAGCAATACTTAATGTCTCTGTTAAAACAGAAAATGTTGACAAATTCTGAATGTTCTGAGAACAAGGAATTGCAGGATTTATTGCATGCAGCTGAACAAGTGGGAAAACATACTTTGCAATGCGGTTATGATTCACTGGAGGCGTCTTGCAGAGCCGCTGTAACAGGTTCTGTTATTAGAAGGCAAGCTTGGTTAAAGGAACAGACTCTGCCTGATCATGTTAAAGCAAAATTATTGGATGCTCCATTACAACATGATACTTTGTTTGGTGTTAAGGCAGAAGAGGTGTTGAAGAAAATGGAGGATAAAGCTAAATCTATGCAGACAGTGAATGATTTCTTACAGGTACAGCCACCCAGATTTAGCAGGAACTGGCCTTCTAAGAAGTGGTCCTTTCCTGTGTCAGACAGGCCACAAAGAGGCAGATACAGATGCCCTAGAGGCAGACAAAACGGCCCCAGGGCTTGTACAGGCCAAAACAATGGGGAGCTTCTACCTCCAAAAGCGGAGAAGACAAATCACAGCCATATAGGAAACAGTTCCAATGACTTCACTCTGCCAGTGCCAAGCATTTATCTTTTGGCAGCACCGTTGGGGGAAAGCTAGCACTTTTTTTCACAAAATTGGCACATGATCACCCAGGACACATGGGTCCTAAATATAGTCTCTCAGGGTTACAGGTTCCACTTTCACACCCTTCCAAAGGCAAAAGGTATGCCAGACCTGCCACACAATCAATGGGCAAAGGCACAAAAACAAGTTTCATCTCTCATGGACATGAGGGCTATTCAGCCAGTGCCACAACAAGAGCAGGGACAAGGATTTTACTCAAGACTTTTCTTAGTACCAAGAAAGGACAACGCATGGAGACCAATTCTGGACCTGTCTATTCTAAATACTTTTCTGGACGTTCCGAAATTCAAAATGTTGACTCTGCAGCAGCTTCTGCCCATGCTGGGCAAGAAGGCTTGGCTTGTAACTTTGGACCTCAGAGGCATACCTGCATGTTCCAATCGGACAATCTTGCAGAAGATACCTCAGATTCATAGCTGGCTCAGTGCACTACCAATTCTCTGCACTGCCCTTTGACTTATCTGCTGCATCCAGGGTCTTCACAAAATGCCTAGCACCAGTAATTGCATTTTGCAAACAAAAAGGAATTCATATATATCCATACTTGGACGACTGCCTTATTCAAGCAGAGACCAAAGACATTCTACTAAAGCATCTGGCGTTTGTAAAAAGATTATTAATTTGCCTAGGGTACACAGTAAATGAAAATAAATCAAAACTAGTACCCTCTCAAGAGATAATATTCCTGGGTGCAAGCTTAAATACAACTGCCCAGATGGCTTATCTCACGCCAGACAAACAAAGGCAACTGACTTCTTACTTCGAAAGCATGGCAACAAAGACCCAGTTATCTGCAAGAAAAATTCTGCAGGCTCTGGGCTACATGGCCTCCTGCATTCTGCTAATTCCATATGCAAGACTGCATATGAGGAAACTACAATGGTATCTAAAAAGTGTTTGGACTCAACATTGCCACAGCCTGGAATCATTAATTTCACTCATTCCCTGCCTGCAACAGGAGTTTCGATGGTGGGCACAGGCCTGTCACCACAACAAGGGACAGCCATTCACTTTACCCACAGCCAGGCAAACACTAACAACAGATGCATCAGATTATGCCTGGGGGGCCCATATGGCAGGAAATGTATTCAGGGCACATGGCCCCCAAGCCAAAGGCATCTTCACATCAATCAAAAAGAGATGCTAGCTGTACAAAATGCCCTGACAGCCTTCAAGGACCTACTTCATCCAGGACAGCTGCTTATAAAGACGGACAACACCACACTTATGTGATACATAAACAAGCAGGGGGGGGCACACATTACTACCCCCTCTGCAGACAAGCCATGATTTTGTGAAGCACAGCATTGACCTACCAAGTACACTTGCAAGCACAATTCCTGCCAGGAAAAACAAATGCTCTGGCAGATGAACTAAGCAGAAACCTCACAGATCCTTACGAGTGGATACTAGATCCACAAATCTTCAGCATGATAACAAGGAAATGGGGATGCCCAGACATAGATCTTTTTGCCTCCCCTCACAACTGCCAACTTCAGAGATTCCGCACAAGGACTTATCACAAACTAGCATGGAAAGTGGATGCCTTGTCATTCAGCTGGAACAACCTTACAGTATATGCCTTTCCTCCACTGCCTCTCCTCCCCAAGGTACTCCTAAAGGTCAGACAAGAGAAGCCACAAATGATGCTAATTGCCCCAGATTGGCCACGCCAACACTGGTACCCAATCCTAAGGAGCTTGTCCCAAGGCCCAGCCTGGACATTGCCTCAAATTCCTCATTTACTGACCTAACAAAACAATCAGATCCTGCACAGCCAACTCAGAACCCCAAATCTAGCTGCATGGCTGATAGTGTAACCATTCAGAATACACCTCTGTCTAAAGCGGTTATGGATGTTATTTTGGAGGCCAGGAGACTCAGCACCAGGAAATCTTATGCAGAAAAATGGAAGAGATTCCGTGCTTGGAGCCAGGCACAAGGAATTGACACGCTTGTTCCAAATATACCTCAGATTTTACAATATCTAACTGAGATGCTGGACAAAGGCCTATCCTTCTCATCAATTAAGATCAATGCCTCTGCCATTTCAGTTCATTACAATATAGACCCACCTATTTTTTCACATCCATTGCTTAGGCAGTTCCTCAGCGGGGCCAAAAACATAAGACCTCCAAGGAGAGCACCAGTACCTGCATGGGACATCAATTTTGTCTTGGAAAAACTCACACTGCCTCCTTTCGAGCCAGCCAATACAGCTGAGATAAAATTCTTATGGAAAACAGCTCTGCTCCTAGCAATAACTTCAGCAAGAAGAGTCTCAGAGTTACAGGCATTAATGGCTGTGGAACCTTTTATTATCTTCCATCCGGACAGGGTTTCCCTAAGGACAAACCCAACATTTATGCCTAAGGTAGTGTCCAATGTGGCTCTTAACCAAACCATTCATTTGCCTACTTTTTTCCCAAACCCACAGAATAAAGGAGAGAGACTTCTGTATTCTTTGGACATACACAGACAGCTACGCTTCTACTTGGACAAAACTAAAGCTTTCAGAAAGACTGAGCAACTTTTAGTGGCATATGCTGCAGGATCACAAGGAAAGGCCATCTCAAAGCAGACTATTTCAAAATGGATAGGACACTGCATACGTTTCTGCTATTCACAACATGGTAAGTCAGTGCCTAAGTGCATTAGACCACATTCTACCAGGGCAGCAGCCACCTCAGCACCCTTCCTCACAGGAGTACCAACCAAGGATATTTTGGAGGCTTCAACTTGGACTTCAGTGCACACTTTTACTAAGCACTACCACTTACCTCTTTACTCTAAATCCAGAGAAGGCTTTGCCAGTGCAGTTCTGCAGGGCCTTATAGCCACTCCTAGTTCTATTTAGACCCAGCCGCCCAACCTCAGCTTTGGGATTCAGCTTAAGTGTAATGACTGCAACAGTGAAACACGAACATAGAACAGTTGTGTACCTACCATAAATGTAGATGTTAGAGTGTATTCATTGTTGCAGTCCGGGTTACCCACCCACCATCCCCGTTTCTTTGCTGGGACTTATCTGTACTTCTCTATCCTATACAAACTATATGGTGTATTTGCTTGTAGATGAAGGTATTGTTTATTTTAGTGCATGCTTTTATAAGCAATGTTTTTTTAGCCTACCCTTTTGGGGGGCACCTGACATCTGGGGCAAGAATAACTGAAGAAAATGGCGTCGGCTGCATCTTTTATACCCCTGGTGCACTGACGTCAGGGAAGAGGCGACAGCAACTGATGCCGGACCAGGACTTTGGAATTCAGGCCGACTGCAGATAGCCTGCCAGCAGGATAACCCAAATGTAATGACTGCAACAGTGAATACACTCGAACATCTACATTTATGGTAGGTACACAACTGTACTTTTTCTTTTATCGTGGATGTCTGTTGTCACGGAAGTCTGCATCCATTATTTAAAAAACAAACAAGGCTGCAGTGCAAACATTTCTGCCTCTACGTGTCACCTGGTAGTGTAATTTGGTACTGTGCTCAGCATCTGCATGAATATATTAGCTGTGGGTATCAAAGTTAAGACTGTTAGATGCGCTGTATTTCATACATTGCAATTTGTTGTAACCTTGCTTTCATTTTCTAAGCATCTTTCTTAAATCATCACATTTAAGCTGTAACATGAGATGTTAAGTTGTATATCTCGCCTTCATTCTTGCTGGTTGGGATTGGAGCCGATCCTCGGCTCTGACTCGGCCATCTTGGATAGCTCGAGAGCTGTTTACTGGCTCGAAGCTACCCCTTATCCCGTAATGCCTAGCGATAGCTACCCAGATCTCATTTGCCGCTTCAGCTGCGAGGGTGTTGTTTTTCTGGCTCAGGCTCGTATATTAACTTTTTGTGTAAACTTTTCTATAAAATTTAAATTTTTTTTCTAGTATCTTTCTATTTAGACTTAGTGATACGTGTTGTGGTTATTAGTTTCTATAGTCTCTTCTTTATAGAAGTTGTTTAAGTTAGAGTTTTCTCCTCATCCCTAGGTTAGCCGTTTAACTTAGAGGCTCTCCTATTGTTTTTCTAGGTTAGTCGTTTAACTTACAGGCTCTCCTATTGCCATTAAAAAAAAAAAAAAAAAACTTTATATTATATCTTAGGTTTCCCTTATAGATAGTATTAGTGTGTTTTTTGTCTAGTTTAATACTATTTTTCTCTTTGCCTGTATTAAATTAAGTTAGTCTTCCTTTTTTGTCAGTACAGCATGTCTAAGGAAGCTAAGGTTTCTGGTTTTAAGAAGTGTAACTCATGCTGTCAGAAAATGTCTCTGACAGATGGGCACACTAGTTGCGTCTATTGTTTAGGCGCTGTTCACCTGCAGGACTCTTGTTCTATTTGCCATGCTTTTAGTCCTAGAGTCCTGCAGGAGCATAAAAATAAACTGATTCTCAGGGGGTCTGCTAAAACCCCAGGATTCACAGGCAAAGAGTTCACAGCCAGTGAAATCCCCAAAATCCACTAAGCCGTCGGCTCCACTCTCGGTACAGGATTTTCCTTCAATGTCGGTTCCGGCTGGCACCAACAAGACAACCTCCCCGTCGGCTCCATCAGAAATTTCGGAGCTGTCGCGGAGCCACAAGAGGCTGAGGTCCCCTTCCCTAGAGTCTGTGCATTCAGCTCCTCTGTCCCCGTTACTTCAAAGTGAGCATAGCCACCGATCCTCTCACTCCTCTCGATCCTCTAGGCTGTCGGATCACAATGTGGAGAGAGTAGTCAGTAGGTTGCTAAAGTCGCAGGCACTAGCTAAATTATTGTCCAGCCCTCCTCAACAGGTCTCTGCTCCATCTACGTCACTTGATGTTCCTCCTCCGACTCCATTGAGTTCGAAGCCGGAGTTCGTTGGGGTTCGAGTAGTGGAACTGTGGGCTCCGATAACTGTATCCCCTTCTGTTCCAATGTCTGCTCCGATTACCTCGGTGGTTTCTTCCATTGAGGGATCTGGGCACCGGGGCTCCCTCGTCAGCTCCGAGGGGGCGAGTGGCATCGGACCCTTGTCTGACCCCATTCTCCCTCTTGGAGCTTCGGCACAGGTGAGCTTGGCTCCTACATTGGACTCGGAGCCGCCCCCTTCTTTGGAACCGGAGCTTTCTTTGCCTCTTGGCCAGGGACGCCTTTGAGGTCATGCGGAGTGTACTGTCCCCTGAGTCAGCTCCACTACCGGCCCCACCGGCTCCGTCCCCCGTAGTGCCTGTGCCAACCTCTACTCCTCCAGACCCTAAGCGTAGGGAACTGATGCTCCAGGACACACCATTGGGTGTTTCCTCTTCTTCCGATTCCTCCCCGGATCACTCAGAGGAGCCCCCTCGGAAGAAGAAGTGCAAGAGGAAGCACATTGTCTCCCCTGAGTCTGTCACATCTGTGACAGACTTAGATGATTCGGAAGGGTCCCCGAGATCCCCCTCTGAAGAGGTTTCCTTCTCGGACATCCTGGAAATGCTTAGGCAGAGGGGGACCTGGAATCCCCTAGCCCCTACAGAGGATGAGTCTGTATTCCTGGATGCTTTTTGTTCCCGACCTTCCACCTCCTGGGTTTCTCCGCCTTTCGATCCACTTATGACAGTAGTGGCTCGAAAGGCTTGGTCAGCTCCGGATACAGTGGAACCAACTCTGAGGAGACCTGGTAAGTTCATTACAGCACCCCAGGATAAGCAATTCCTTTCTAAAGGTGTTCCTGTTGATGCCATGGTGGTAGCAGCAGCCACCAAAAAAGAGTTAGCAGAGATCTCGTCATCTGTCCATTCCCCTAACAAGGAGTCTAGGACGATGGACAGATACGTGAAGTGAATGTTTGCTTCAGCGACCTTCTCCATGAGGTCAATGAATGACCTATGTCATTTTACTCCACTTCAAAGGGATCTCCTTAAAGAGCTTGGAGATGCCCTTCAAGATTCTACAGCTGAGGGGAGTACAAGCCAAAGTAGCTTCCCAGCTAGTGATGCTTAATTCTGTAGTTAACTCTTCCATGAGGCTCATTTCCTATGCAGCCGATGGGACGAGTAGAGCCGCGGGCACCGGTGTGGCCCTTAGGAGGCATGCGTGGATGCGGCTGTGTAACTTTTCAGAACCCTTTTGAGCGTCCTTCACCAATACCTGCTTTGATGGCTCCTTTCTTTTTGGGCCACAGATGAAAGACAAGTTAACTAGGTGTGAGCAAGAAGGCAAGACTCTCTCTGCCGTGGAAGTCTGTTTTTCCACTCCCTTGAGACCTTACCCCAAAGGTCAGAAGAGTGGTAAGATGTGGTTCCGTAAATCTCAGGGAGCCTTGCCTGACACACGTAGTGATTTTTCCTCCAGAGGCAGGGGGGGAAACGATAACAATAGATGCCGCCCTCTTGGCAGAGGGGGTTCGCGGGACCAGGGCAACAGAGAATCTTTCTCTGATAAGCCCTTCCAGCATCCGTGAAGGGTTGCCTGGCTGCTCACCTGTGGAGGCAGTCGGGGGAAGACTTTCACTGTACCCAAAAGCCTGGCAAAATTTAACAGAAGACAGATGGGTGCGGTTCATTATATCCGGAGGTTACAAAATTCCCTTCCATCAAACACCCTTACCATCAAAGAAAATCCTTCCAGACGTTCCACCCAATCTGAAGGAACAAGCAGTAATAGAAGTTTCAAAACTGGAAAAAAGAGCCATCCAGGAAGTCCCCTCAGACCAGCACGGATCTGGAACTTACTCAAGGTTCTTTTTGGTACCGAAAAAGACAGGGGACTTGAGACCGATTGTGGATCTTTGCAGACTAAACAGGTCTGTTCAAAGAACAAAGTTTCGGATGGTCACGCTACAGTCCATTCTACCCTTTCTGGGTCAGGACAATTGGATGTGCTCGATAGATCTTCAGGACACGTATTACCATATCAAGATGGACAGGCGCTCCAGGAGATATCTTCGCTTCCTGGTGGGGGCTAGTTATTACCAGTTCAGAGCTGTGCCATTTGGTCTCACCACAGCCCCCAGGGTGTTCACCAAATGTATGGCAGTGATCACAGCTCACCTGAGACGTCAAGGATTCCAGGTGTTTCCATCTCTAGACGACTGGCTCCTCACTGCTACCACCAGGCATCAACTCCTACAAGCCCAGGATTATACAGTCTCAATCTGCACCCAGCTAGGCATTACAATAAATTTTTGAAAAATCTGCCTTGTTGCCCTGTCAATCTATCACTTACATAGGAGCAGACTTAGACACAAGGGATATGTTTGCAAGGCTACCACTAGAAAGGGTGTCAGCAATTCGTCAGCAAGTACTAATTCGAATGCAGAGCAAAAGGATCCAAGTCAGGTACATCCTTCAAACTCTGGGCTCTATGGCAGCTGCCATTCTTCTAATACCACTAGCATGCTTTCACATGAGGATTCTTCAGTGGCTTCTTTTCACGCAGTGGTCTTTCCAAGAGCTACCCATGACTCACATGATCCTGATCATGGAGGCATGCAAAAGACACCTTTCTTGGTGGATGGTCTCCCCACTAGTTACTCAGGGCAGACCTTTCATACAACCCCCTCCGGTAGCCACAGTGACAACAGACGCCTCCCTGATAGGTTGGGGGGGGGGGCATTATCTGGGCAGGACAGTCCAAGGCACTTGGCAACCTCACGAGTACCATCTGCACATAAATGTCCTAGAAATGAGAGCTGTGCTCCTAGCGTTGCAAGCTCTTCAAGACTCTCTTCCTTCCGGGACCATTGCAATTCAAACAGACAACATGTCAGTGGTGTGGTACATCAACAAGTAGGGCGGAACCAGATCCTACCCCCTGTGTCGAGAAGCACTCAGACTCTGGCAGTGGGCAATTTCCTCCCAACGTTTTCTAATTGCAGCGCACATCCCTGGGAGGTCCAGCGTCATAGTGGACAAGCTCAGCAGAGTTATCCTCATGCCTCACGAGTGGTCTCTGAATCAGGAAGTTGCTAATCTTATTTTCCGCAAATGGGGACAGCCTTGCTGCAACCTTTTTGCCACCCCCTTCAACAGCAAATGCAGCAACTACTTCTCCCGCTTCCAGGTCACATACCCAGAGTCGCTGTAGTCCACGATTGTCCTCAGGGACTTCTTTATGCCTTTCCTCCATTTCCCCTGATACCAAAACTCATACAGAAAGCAATACCGTTGGGTTGCAGAATGATCCTCATTGGCCCCTACTGGCCTCAACAGATATGGATGTTCTTTGTGTTTCACTGTTGCAGTCATTACACTTGGGTTATCCTGCTGGCAGGCTACCCTCAGTCGGCCTGAATTCCAAAGTCTAGGTCCAGCGTCGGTTGCTGTCGCCTCTTCCCTGACATCATTGCGCCAGGGGTATAAATGATGCAGCCGACGCCATTTTCTTCAGTCTTTCTTACCGCACGGTGCCCGAAGCATAAGCAGTTTGCAAGTGTCGGTCAGCCGACTCCTGAGATTTTCGTGTCCGAATTTCAGATCCGAAGTCTTCATTAAAAGCTAAGTACCCCATTGGGGAAACTTTTTCCTTGCTCCAGACCGATGTCAGAAAAAGTTAACAATTGTATTTCATGTGGGAAGCAAATACCTCATAAGGACTTTCATTCTTACTGTATTCCTTGCCTAGGCCCTGACCACTATGTTGCTAGTTGTTGGTTTTCTGCTAGATTTAACCAACGCACTATTAAGCGTTGGTACGATTTTGCATTACATTACTTTGGCAGAAGATTTAATTATACGATGTTGTTGGATAGCCATCCGACTACTGGAATTCCCAAGAAACGAAAGGAAAAAGAAAAGGACAGGCATCCGAGGTCCAAAACAGACGAAGCTTCTTCTAAGCCAGTCGCCGGTTCTCAGTGAGGCGCCTTTGCAGCCCCTGACACACGCTACTTTGGACCCGCAGGCCACTACCGACTCCCACGTGGAGTCGACTAGGCCGCTGGAAGCTCAAGGTATTGGACCTTCAGAGACTATTCCCTCAGATGGGTCCAGAGCTGCTGAGCAGGCATCAGCTTCTGAGGGTGTTTTCAGACCTACTCAGTTGTATATTAAAATGACTTCAGCTTCAAAGGCAAAGACTAAAGCACCTTTAAAGACAAAGAAACATGTACAACAGCCTCATGGACAGGCCTCCATGCCCAAAAAACTGATGCTCAAAATGACCGAAGACTTCATTACTTTGATCAGGGGTTCTCATCCCCCTCCTGATAAAAGGCCTAGGCAAGAGACAGAATATGAATCTTCAGATCAGGTTTCCATTTCTTCTGATTCCTCTTCTGATCAGGAATACTCTCTTCCTCCCTATGATGATTCTGATGCTGAAGAATCTATCCCTTCAGCCTCTCCTCCTGAGGATTACTCTTTTGGGGAAACTTTGCATACCATGAGGGAGCATTTCCACTGGGAGAGCCAAGATTTTTCAGAATCTAGGAAAAGGCTCAGAGACTTCCTTTTACTACCACAACACATGCCCCTAGCTATTCCCCCTTTGTTAGACATTGTAGATTATGTATTTTCAGAGTCCAGTTTGACCCCTGACTACTTACCTCCAGTTAAGCCAGACGGTACTACAGGGTTCCTGACTCTCTCAAATTCCTTTTCAAAAACCCTGCTGCTGACCCAGAAACTCTCTCTCAGGGTCCCAAAGGGATCAAGTCTTCTGCTGCAAAAAACCCTACCCTCTCAGACAGGGATTCTAGGGCACTGGACAGATGGGGAAAAAAGATTTACATTTCTGCTACCTTGACTATAAGGGCTTTAAATTGTCAGTTTCATATGCTCAAATATCAGCAATATATTATGTCACTGCTTAAACAGAAAATGTTGATAAATTCTGAATGTGCAGAAAACAAAGAAATGCAGGATGTTCATAGTGTTTCACTGTTGCAGTCATTACTCTTGGGTTATCCTGCTGGCAGGCTACCCACAGTCGGCCTGAGTTCCAAAGTCCTAGTCTGGTGTCGGTTGCTGTCGCCTCTTCCCTGACGTCGATGCGCCAGGGATATAAACAATGCAGCCGACGCCATTTTCTTCAGTCTTTCTTGCCGCGCAGTGCCCGAAGCAAAAGCAGTTCGCAAGTGCCGGTCGGCCGACTCCTGAGATTTTCAAATCCGAATTTCAGAACCGAAGTCTTCATTAAAGCTAAGTACCCCGTTGGGGAAACTTTTTTCTTGCTCCACACTGATGTCAGAAAAAGTCAACAACAAGCAAATACCTCATAAGGATTTTCACTCTTACTGTATTCCTTGCCTAGGCCCTGACCACAACATTGCTAGCTGTCGGTTTTGTGCTAGATTTAACCAACGCACTATTAAGCGTCGCTTTCGATTTTGCATTTCATTACTTTGGCCAAAGGTTTAATTATATAATGCCATCGGAACAGCCGACGACTGGAGTTTACAAAAAACGCAAGGACAAGGAAAAGGATAGGCATCCGAGGTCCAAAACCAATGACGAGGCCTCCGTTAGGCCAGTCGCCGGTTCTCAGTGAGGCGCTTTCACAGCCCCTGGTGCCCCCTACCTCAGAGCCACAGGCCGCTTCTGACTCCCACGTGGAGCCGACTGGGCCTCTGGATACTCAAGGTATTGGGCACTCGGAAGTCATTCCCTTAGATTGGTCCGGAGCCGCTGAGCAGGCATCGACTTCTGAGGGTGTCTTCAGTCCTACACAGTTATATGTTAAACCATCTTCAGCTTCAAAGACTAAAGCAGCTCTAAAGACAAAGAAACAAGTACAGCATTCTTCTACTCAGACTTCCATGCCTAAAAAACAGATGCTTAAAATGGCCGAAGACCTAATTACTTTGATCAGGGGTTCCCATCCCCCTCCTGATAAGAGGCCTAGGCAAGAGATAGAATATGATTCTTCTGATCAGGTTTCTATTTCCTGTGATTCCTCTTTTGAACAGGATTATTCTATTCCTCCCTATGAGGATTCTGATGCTGAATAATCCATTCCTTCAGCCTCTCCTCCTGAGGATTATTCTTTTGGGGAAACACTGCATACCATGAGGGAGCATTTCCACTGGGAGAGCCAAGATTACTCAGAATCTAAGAAAAGGCACAGAGACTTTCTGCTATTACCTCAGCACAGCCCCCTTTGGTATTCCACCTGTTCTACACATTGTAGATGATGTATTTTCAGAGTCTGGCCTGTCCCCTGACTCTTTACCTCCTGCTAAGCCTGACAGATACTACAGGGTCCCAGATTCTCATAAATTCCTATATAAAAACCCTACTGCTGACCCAGAAACTATATCTCACGGTTCCAGAGGGGTCAAAGCTTCCACTGCAAAAAACCCTGTCCCCTCTGATAGGGATTCTAGGGTACTGTACAGATGGGGGAAAAAAGTTTACACTTCTGCTACCTTGGCTGTAAGGGCTTTAAATTGTCAGTTTCATATGCTTAAATATCAGCAATACTTAATGTCATTGCTTAAACAGAAAATGTTGACTAATTCTGAATGTTCAAAGAACAAGGAAATGCAGGATTTATTGCATGCAACTGAACAAGTGGGAAAGCATACTTTGCAATGTGGTTAGGATTCACGGAAGGCCACTTGTAGGGCTACTGTTACAGGTTCTGTTATTAGAAGGCATGCTTGGTTAAAGGAACAGAATCTACCTGATCATGTAAAATAAAATTATTAGATGCTCCATTACAGCATGATACTTTGTTTGGTGCTAAAGCAGAAGACGTGTTGAAGAAAATGGAGGATAAAGCGAAATCCATGCAAACTGTTAAGGATTTTTTACAGGTACAGCCACCCAGATTTAGCAGGAACTGGTCTTCCAAAAATTGGTCCTTTCCAGTGTCAGACAGGCCACAAAGAGGCAGATACAGATGTCCCAGAGGCAGATCTCAGCCCCAGGGCTCATACAGGCCTAAACAATGGGGTGACCCTACCTCCAAAAGCGGAGAAGACAAATCACAACCTTACAGGAAACAGTCCCAATGACTTTCTCTGCCAGATTCTTTTCTTTTGGCAGCCCCGTTAGGGGGAAAACTAGCACTTTTTTCACCAAATTGGCAAATGATTACCCAAGACAAATGGGTCTTGAACACAGTGTCCCAGGGCTACAGGTTCCATTTTCACACCCTGCCAAGGGCAAAAGGTATGCCAGACCTGCCACACAATCAATGGGCAGAGGCACAAAAGTAAATTACAGCCCTCATGGACATGAGGGCCATTCAACAACTACCACAACAAGAGCAGGGGCAAGGATTTTACTCAAGACTTTTCTTGTTGCCCAGAAAGGACAAAACCTGGAGACCAATACTGGGACCTGTCTGTACTAAACACGTTTCTGGAGGTTACAAAATTCAAGATGTTGACTCTACAGCAGCTACTGCCCATGCTGGGCAAGAAGGCTTGGCTCATAACTTTGGACCTAAAAGAGGCATATCTGCATGTCCCAATCAGACAATCTTGCAGAAGATACCTCAGATTCATAGCTGGCTCAATGCACTACCAATTCTCTGCACTGCCCTTTGGCTTATCTACTGCACCCAGGGTCTTCCCAAAATGCCTGGCACTAGTAATTGCATTTTGCAGACAAAGAGGAATTCAAATATATCCCTACTTGGACGACTGCCTTATTCAAGCAGAGAACAAAGACATTCTTCTAAAGCATCTGGCGTTTGTAAAAAGATTACTAATTTGCCTAGGGTACACAGTAAACGAAAAGAAATCAAAACTAGCACCTTCTCAAGAGATAATATTCCTGGGTGCAAGCTTAAATGCAACTGCCCAGATGGCTTATCTCACGCCAGACAAACAAAGGCAACTGACTTCTTACTTCAAAAAGTTGGCAACAAAGACCCAGTTATCTGCAAGGAAAATCCTGCAGGCCTTGGGCTTCATAGCATCCTGCATTCTACTAATTCCATATGCCAGACTGCATATGAGGAAACTACAATGGTATCTAAAAAGTGTTTGGACTCAGCATTGCCACAGCCTGGAGACAGTAATTACCCTTATTCCCTGCCTGCAACAAGAGTTTCGATGGTGGGCACAGGCCTGTCACCACAACAAGGGTCTGCCATTCACTTTACCCACAGCCAGACAAACACTGACAACTGAGAGGGCCCATATGGCAGGAAAATATTCAGGGCACATGGCCTGCAAGCCAGATGCATCTTCATATCAATCAAAAAGAGATGCTAGCTGTTCAGAATGCCCTGACAGCTTTCAAGGATCTACTTCATCCAGGACAGCTACTGATAGACGGACAATACTACGGTCATGAGGTACATAAACAAGCAGGGAGGCGCACATTGCTACCCCCTCTGCAGACAAGCAATGACCTTGTGAGACACAGCATTGACTTGTCAAGTTCACCTGCAAGCACAATTCCTGCTAGGAAAAACAAATACTCTGGCAGATGAACTAAACAGAAACCTCATGGATTCCCACGAGTGGAAACTGGATCCACAAGTCTTCAGCATGATAACAAGGAAATGGGGATGCCCAGACATAGATCTATTTGCCTTCCCTCACAACTGCCAGTTACAGAGATTTTACACAATGATTTATCACAAACACGCATGGAGAGTGGACGCCTTATCTTTCAGCTGGAAAAGCCTAACAGTGTATGCCTTTCCTCCACTGCCTCTCCTTCCCAAGGTACTCCTAAAGGTCAGACAAGGGAAGCCAAAAATTATACTGATTGCACCAGACTGGCCACGCCAGCACTGGTACCCAATCCTAAAGAGCTTGTCTCAAGGTCCAGCATGGATATTGCCTCAAACTTCCCACTTGCTGACCCAACAAAACAATCAGATCCTGCACAGTCAAAGCAGGACCTTAAATCTGGCAGCATGGCGGATAATGTAGCCATTCAGAACACTCCTCTTTCAAAAGCTGTTATGGATGTTATCTTGGAGGCAGGAGGCCCAGTACCAGAAAAATCTTATGCAGAAAAATGGAAGAGATTCTGTGCTTGGAACCAGGAACAAGGCATTGACACGTATGTACCAAATATTCCTCAGATTTTACAATACCTAACTGAGCTGCTGGACAAAGGCCTTTCCTTTTCATCAGTTAAGATTCATGCCTCTGCCATTTAAGCCCATTACAGTACGGAACCACCTATCTTTTCTCATCCTTTAATAAGGCAGTACCTCAGAGGGGCCAAAAACATCAGGCCTCCAAGGAGAGCACCAATTCCGGCATGGGATTTCAATTATGTCTTGGAAAAACTGACACTGCCTCCCTTTGAGCCAGCCGCCACAGCGGATATAAAATTCTTATCCTGGAAAACAGCTCTGCTCCTAGCAATAACCTCTGCGAGACGAGTCTTGGAGTTACAAGCACTCGTGGCTGTGGAACCCTTTTATCATTTTTCATCCAGACAGGGTTTCTCTGAGGACAAACCCAACTTTTATGCCTAAGGTGGTGTCCAGTGTGGCCCTCAATCAAACCATTCACTTGCCTACCTTTTATCCAAACCCACAGAACAATGGTGAGAAAATTCTGCATTATTTGGACATAAACAGGCAGCTACGCTTCTACTTGGACAGAACTAAAGCTTTCAGAAAGACTGAGCAACTGTTAATGTCATATGCTGCAGGATCACAAGGAAAGGCTATCTCAAAACAGACTATTTCTAAATGGATAGGTCATTGCATCCATTTCTGCTATTCTCTCATTCTACCATAGCAGCAGCCACTTCAGCAGCCTTCTTCAGAGGAGTACCAACCAAAGACGTCTTGGAGGCTGCAACTTGGAGTTCAGTGCGCACATTTACAAAGCACTACCACTTACCTCTTTACTCTAAATCCAGAGCAGGCTTTGCCACTGCAGTGCTGCAGGGCCTCATAGCCTCTCCTAATCCTATTTAGTTCAGCCACCCATCCTCAGCTTTGGGATTCAACCCAAGAGTAATGACTGCAACAGTGAAACACGATGAACATAGTCCAGTTGTGTACCTACCATAAATGTAGATGTTCGAGTGTATTCACTGTTGCAGTCCAGGTTACCCTCCCTCTGTCCCTCTTTCTTTTGCTGGGGTTTATCTGTACTTCTCTATTCTATACAACCTATGTGGTGTATTTGCTTGTAGATGAAGGAAATATTTCTTTACTGCATGTATGTTTATTTGCATAATATATTTAGCCTACCCTTTTTCTGCGGTGGTGGTGCTGTGGTAGCGTTATCACATCCAGCAAGACGTGTCGTTCGATTCTCAGCTAGAGCATCTTCTGTGTGGAGACATGCTTGAATGGGCGTACCTTCGTTGAAGGTTGTGCGGCAGGGCTGGCAAACTCGGCACATAAAAAAAAATCTACTGCCAATCATTAGCGGACCAGAGTTCCACTGTGGTGACCCCTAACCGGAAAAAGCCGAAAGACACAAACAAATTTAGCCTACCCTTTTGGGGGCACCTGACATCTGGGGCAAGAAAAACTGAAGAAAATGGCGTTGGCTGCATCTTTTATACCCCTGGCGCACTGACGTCAGGGAAGAGGCGACAGCAACCGACGCCGGACTAGGACTTTGGAATTCAGGCCCACTGCGGGTAGCCTGCCAGCAGGATAATCCAAGAGTAATGACTGCAACAGTGAATACACTCAAACATCTACATTTATGGTAGGTACACAACTGTACTATTTATTGCATGCAGCTGAACAAGTTGGAAAGCATACTTTGCAATGTAGTTTTGATTCTTTGAAAGCGTCCTGCAGGGCCGCTGTTACGGGTTCTGTCATCAGGAGGCATGCTTGGTTAAAGGAACAAAATCTACCTGATCATGTCAAAGCAAAATTATTAGATGCTCCATTACAGCATGATACTTTGTTGGTGTTAAAGCAGAAGAGGTGTTAAAGAAAATGGAGGACAAAGCTAAATCTATGCAAACGGTTAAGGATTTCTTACAGGTACAGCCTCCTATATTTAGCAGACACTGGCCTACCAAGAATTGGTCCTTTCCAGTGTCAGACAGACCTCAAAGGGGCAGATAAAGACGCCCAAGAGGCAGATCCCAGCCCTAAAGTTCATACAGGCCTAAACAATGGGGTGGTTCTACCTCCAAGCGTGAAGACGACAAATCACAGCCATACAGGAAACCGTCCCAATGACTTCCCCCTGCCTGCACCAAGCACTTATTTTCTGGCAGCACCTTTAGGGGGAAAACTAGCACTTTTTTCTCAAAATTGGCACATAACCCAGGACAAATGGGTCCTAGACATAGTGTCACAAGGCTACAAGTTTCACTTCCATACCCTAGCAAGGGCAAACGGTTGGCCAGACCTGCCAAAAAATCAATGGGCAGAGGCACAAAAGCAAGTCTTATCCCTCATTGACATAAGGGCCATTCAGCAAGTACCAGAGCAAGAGCAGGGACAAGGATTTTATTCAAGACTGTTCTTGGTACCAAGAAAGGACAAGACCTGGAGACCAATACTGGACCTATCTATTCTAAACACATTCCTAGATATTCCAAAATTCAAAATATTGACTCTACAGCAACTTCCGCCCATGCTGGGCAAAAAGGCTTGACTTGTCACTTTAGACCTAAAAGAGGAATGTCTGCATGTCCCAATCAGACAAACATGCAGAAGATACCTCAGATTCAAAGCTGGCTCAATGCACTACCAATTCTCTGCACTGCCCTTTGGCTTATCTACTGCACCCAGGGTCTTCACAAAGTGCCTGGCACCAGTAATTGCATTCTGCAGATAGAGGAATACAGATATATCCTTAAAAAGCTTAAAAGTTTCTGTGCAAATACTACCCATGCAGTTTGGTCACTGAAAGTTCAACGCACAAGGCTTACAGAAGAACCCAAAACCTTGCTAATAGTTATTCAAACACATCCAATTTCTTCGTCTATTCAGACCAATGTCCAGATCTCAAGGTAGATGAATGAATAAAACAAAGCAAAACTGTATCTAACAGTTTTATTGAACAGACAAAAAACAGGTAAGCGCTTTCGCTATGTAGCTTATCAAACCATAAAGACTGCATTCACTAATCCACTATATATAAATGTATATACACATGAATCTAATCATCATTAAATGAATTAAACAATTAAAACAATTGATTCTTAAAGGAACAATAACTACATAGTGCCTAAAAGTAGTGCTTAGAAAAGCTTCATCATACTTAACATTAGCATATATATAAATAACTAATAAATAAACTTCTAATAAAATATACTATTCTTATATTAATATATATATATATATATATATATATATATATATATATTTGTTAAAACCTTTCCTAAACAACTTAAAAAACTTTACTTAATATCTGTATTAATATTTAAACCTCCTACTTTTCAGTTTTGGTTTTAATGGGATTTTGTCATTCAACCCAGGAGTGTTATGTGCCTGCAGTCTGATAATCCAGTCTGTCTCTAACTCCTCTGTCCGGTTTCTTATATCTCCCTCTCTTTGACTAGGCATATTGATTTGTATAATCATAAAATTAAAAACATGTCCTGAACCTTCTTTTAGCACATGCTTAGAAAGAGCATTCACTTCAGACTTCATTCTAATTTGATATATATGCTCCCTAATCCTATTTTTTAGTTTCCTGTCCGTTTTACCTACATAGAATGCATTGCATTCCATGCAGGTGGGCAGATATACTAAATGCTCAGTATTACATGAGCCACTTACTTTAAAAGTATACACTCTAGAAGTTAAGGGATGTATAAACATATTTGTTTTACTAATATATTTACAAAAGTTACACCTACCACATCTTGATGTCCCACTATGATTAAGCTATTCTTTGTGTATTAATATTAGGAAAGCAGAGAAGCCTGTGCAAGTTCCTCTTATTCTTAAAAATGTATCTAGGACATTCACCTACTAACTCCTTTATATCAGGATCAATTGTCAATATGTCCCAGTGTTTACTTAAAACATCTTTGATTGAATTTATATCTTGCGTATAAAATAAAGTGACTTTCTGTTGATTTCTTCCATCCCTATAATTTACTTTCTGAAAGTTCCTATAATAACTACTACCTCTTCCTGAAAAGTAGGGACATGCCTTACTTCCCCTGTCTCGACCAACATTCTCAAAACATTCAGCAATCTCTCTACTGTTATAGTTGTGTGCTAACAGTCTCTTGTTTAACTTTTCCAACTCTGCTTCATAGTCACTCTGTACAGGGTTCAGTCTTGAAGCTCTCATCGCTTGCCCTTTTATAATATTTAAAAATATATTTAGGGTGCATGCTGTTCCTGCTCAGCAAAGTATTTTTATAACAATTCTTTCTGTAGACTCCAGTATTATAACTTCCATTACTTAGACGCTGCACCACAATTTAATATATTTAATGTATTCTTTAACTTAACAACCATGTCATAAAAGTCTAATAAAAATTGTTTGGAGTCTCTTAGAATAAAAACATTTGAATATACTACAGGTCTCAGCAACTTTTCAATATTCTAAGAGACTCCAAACAATTTTTATTAGACTTTTATGACGTGGTTGTTAAGTTAAAGAATACATTAAATATATTAAATTGTGGTGCAGCGTCTAAGTAATGGAAGTTATAATACTGGAGTCTACAGAAAGAATTGTTATAAAAATACTTTGCTGAGCAGGAACAGCATGCACCCTAAATATGTTTTTTCAAATATTATAAAAGGGCAAGCGATGAGAGCTTCAAGACTGAACCCTGTACAGAGTGACTATGAAGCAGAGTTGGAAAAGTTAAACAAGAGACTGTTAGAACGCAACTATAACAGTAGAGAGATTGCTGAATGTTTTGAGAATGTTGGTCGAGACAGACAGGGGAAGTAAGGTATGTCCCTACTTTTCAGGAAGAGGTAGTAGTTATTATAGGAACTTTCAGAAAGTAAATTATAGGGATGGAAGAAATCAACAGAAAGTCACTTTATTTTATACGCAAGATATAAATTCAATCAAAGATGTTTTAAGTAAACACTGGGACATATTGACAATTGATCCTGATATAAAGGAGTTAGTAGGTGAATGTCCTAGATACATTTTTAAGAATAAGAGGAACTTGCACAGGCTTCTATGCTTTCCTAATATTAATACACAAAGAATAGCTAATCATAGTGGGACATCAAGATGTGGTAGGTGTAACTTTTGTAAATATATTAGTAAAACAAATATGTTTATACATCCCTTAACTTCTAGAGTGTATACTTTTAAAGTAAGTGGCTCATGTAATACTGAGCATTTAGTATATCTGGCCACCTGCATGGAATGCAATGCATTCTATGTAGGTAAAACGGACAGGAAACTAAAAAATAGGATTAGGGAGCATATATATCAAATTAGAATGAAGTCTGAAATGAATGCTCTTTCTAAGCATGTGCTAAAAGAAGGTTCAGGACATGTTTTTAATTTTATGATTATACAAATCAATATGCCTGGTCAAAGAGAGGGAGATATTAGGAACCAGACAGAGGAGCTAGAGACAGACTGGATTATCAGACTGCAGGCACATAACACTCCTGGGTTGAATGACAAAATCCCATTAAAACCAAAACTGAAAAGTAGGAGGTTTAAATATTAATACAGATATTAAGTAAAGTTGTTTAAGTTGTTTAGGAAAGGTTTTAACAAATATATATATATATGTATATATATATATATAAATATAAGAACAGTATATTTTATTAGAAGTTTATTTATTAGTTATTTATATATGCTAATGTTAAGTATGATGAAGCTATTCTAAGCACTACTTTTAGGCACTATGTAGTTTTTGTTCCTTTAAGAATCAATTGTTTTAATTGTTTAATTCATTTAATGATGATTAGATTCATGTGTATATACATTTATATATAGTGGATTAATGAATGCAGTCTTTATGGTTTGATAAAGCTACATAGCGAAAGCGCTTACCTGTTTTTTGTCTGTTCAATAAAACTGTTAGATACAGTTTTGCTTTGTTTTATTCATTCATCTACCTTGAGATCTGGACATTGGTCTGAATAGACGAAGAAATTGGATGTGTTTGAATAACTGTTAGCAAGGTTTTGGGTTCTTCTGTAAGCCTTGTGCGTTGAACTTTCAGTGACAAAACTGCATGGGTAGTATTTGCACAGAAACTTTTAAGCTTTTTATTCTATGACATTTTTCGAACTGTGCAAATACTTTAATTTACTGGTGGTGTCTATTATTATTTTATACAGATATATCCTTACTTGAACGACTGCCACATTCAAGCAGAGAACAAGGACATTCTACTACAGCATCTGGCGTTTGTAAAGAGATTTCTAACAGGCCTAGGGTACACAGCCAACGAAAAGAAATCAAAACTAGTACCCTCTCAAGAGATAATATTCCTGGGTGCAAGCTTAAATACAACTGCCCAGATGGCTTATCTCACGCCAGACAAACAAAGACAACTGACTACCTATTTCAACCTGTTGGCAACAAAGGCCCAGTTATCTGCAAGAATAATTCTGCAGGCTTTGGGCTTCATGGCATCCTGCATTTTGCTAATTCCATATGCGAGACTGCATATGAGGAAACTTCAATGGTACCTAAAAAGTGTTTGGACTCAACATTGCCACAGCCCGGAAACAATAATTACCCTCATTCCCTGCCTGCAACAGGAGTTTCAATGGTGGGCGAAGGCTTGTCACCAGAACAAGGGACAGCAATTCACTTTACCCCCAGCCAGGCAGACATTAACAACTGATGGATCAAATTATGCCGGGGGGGCCCACATGGCAGGAAGGTGTATTCAAGGCACATGGTCTGCAAACCAAATGCATCTACATATCAATCAAAAAGAGATGCTAGCTGTTCAGAATGCCCTGACAGCGTTCAAGGACCTACCTCATCTGGGACAATTACTGATAAAGACAGACAACACCACGGTCATGTGGTATATAAACAAGCAGGGAGGCACTCATTCTTACCCCTTTGCAGGCTAGCCATGACTTTGTGGGACACAGCATTGACTTACCAAGTACATCTGCAGGCACAATTCCTGCCAGGAAAGATAAATACTCTGGCAGACGAACTAAGCAGAAACCTCATGGATCCCCCACGAGTGGAAATTGGATCCACAAGTCTTCAGCATGATAACAAGGAAATGGGGATGCCCGGAGATAGATCTATTTGCCTCTCCTCAGAACTGTCAACTAAAAAGATTCTGCACAAGGACTTATCACAGACAAGCATGGAAAGTGGACGCCCTATCTTTCAGCTGGAAAAGCTTAGCAGTATATGCCTTTCCTCCACTGCCTCTCCTCCCCAAGGTACTCCTAAAGGTCAGACGAGAAGTCAAAGATGATGCTGATTGCCCCAGATTGGCACCGCCAGTACTGGTATCCAATCCTAAGGAACTTGTCTCAATGCCCGACTTGGCCCTTGCCTCAAATACCTCATCTACTGTCCCAGCAAAACAATCAGATCCTGCACAGCCAGCTAAAGACCTTAAATCTGGCAGCATGGCGGATAATGTAGTCATACAAAATGCTCCTCTCACTAAAGCTGTGATGGATGTCATTTTGGAGGCCAGAAGGCCTAGTACCAGAAAATCTTATGCTGGAAAATGGAAGAGTTTCTGTGCTTGGAACCAAGCACAAGGAATTGACACAGGTATACCAAATATTCCTCAGATTTTGCAATATTTAACTGAGATGCTGGACAAAGGCCTATCCTTTTCATCAATTAAAATTCATGCCTCTGTAATTTCGGCTCATTACAATACAGAGCCACCAATCTTTTCTCATCCTTTATTTAGGCAGTACCTCAGAGGAGCCAAAAACTTAAGGCCTCCAAGATCATCACCTTTGTTGCCAACAGGTTGAAATAGGTAGTCAGTTGTCTTTGTTTGTCTGGCGTGAGATAAGCCAGCTAAATACCTGCATGGGACCTCAGTTATGTCTTGGAAAAACTCACTCTGCCTCCTTTTGAGCCAGCCGCTACTGCTGATATAAAATTTTTATCTTGGAAAACAGCTCTGCTCCTAGCAATAACCTCTGCAAGACGAGTCTTAGAGCTACAGGCACTCATGGCTGTGGAACCTTTTATCCAGACAGGGTTTCTCTGAGGACAAACCCGACATTTATGCCTAAGGTAGTGTCCAGTGTGGCTCTTAACCAAGCTATTCATCTGCCTACTTTTTATCCAAACCCACAGAATAAAGGGGAGAGAATTCTGCATTCTTTGGACATACACAGACAGCTACGCTTCTACTTGAACAGAACCAAAGCTTTCAGAAAGACAGGAATTACTAGTGGCATATAGGTTCATAGGTTCATACTAGGCTATCTGCCCGAGGGCATTTACAAGCCTAGCCCATAGTTTTGTGGCTTACGCTACCCCTTTAGTATGGGGAACTATACCCATTATTTTGCTGTGCCTCTGTCGAGCAGTGACACTGCGGTAATCCCTGGGGTATATCTGCGATCTCCCATCCATTGGTCAAGATTTCTCTTGAACAAGGCCAGCGAGGTGCTCTGCCTCACATATACCGGGATTTTGTTCCACAGCATAGGGAGTCTTTGGGTGATGAATCTATCCCTCCAGCACGTCCTATTAATAGCCGTGTCGAGGTTTAAGTCTCCGCCCTTGTGGCTCTGACAGATCTAGATTTTTGAGGTGAAGCATATTCATCAAATCTGGGTTTGACATGGCCTTGTATGTTAGGCAAAGGTCACCTCTGAGCAAGCGTGCGACTGAATAGAGCTGGAGTTCTTTCAGTCGGGCAGCATAGGACAGATGTTTGAGACCCTTTATCCTTTTGGTGAGGAACTTTGTGGCCTCTCCAGCTGCTGCAAGTGTCTGGTCAGATACATTCGAATGGGGCATTGTACTCAATCATTGGTCTGATGAGTGATGAGTATAGGGAGACTATGACCTCCCTTGATCTAGATGAGAATCCCTTCATGATAAGGTGGGCAATGTAGAAGGTCTTCCTAACTACTTTAGCTACATGGGTGTCGAATGACAGACTACTATCAACCTGGGTCCCCAGGTCCCTGATAACTTCTTCTGTGCTCAGTGGATTGCCACCTATTTGGTAGCTAGGGGTAACCTTGTTTTTCCCGAAGGGTATGACTATGCATTTTTGGCATTTAACTTTAGGCCATGGCTCTGGCACCAGTTATCCGTTTCTGTGAGACCCTTCTGAAGGATATCTGTGTCAGATGTGTTTTCTACTATGGCGCCCAGTTTGCAGTCATCTGCAAACTTTGTCAGCCATAACCCTCCTGTGTTTGCTTGTACTTGGAAAAGTAGATGCCAAACAAGAGTGGGCCCAGGACTGAGCCCTGTGGTACACCACTTGTGACAGGCTTTGAGTCTGACATGGCGCCAGCAACTCTGACCCTGTGGGTTCTGTCACTCAGCCAGTTTGCAACCCATCTTGTGATGTATGGGTTAACATTTAAGCTGATGAGTTTTTCAATGATACCCGAGTGGGGTATTGTATCGAAGGTCTTCGCCAGATCGAGGTAGGCTGTATGGACTGCCTTTCCCTCATCAATGGCTTTGGTGACTGTTTCGAAAAAGTCAACCAAGTTTAGACGGCATGATCTGCCTTTGACAAAGCCAAACTGGGATGGATCCAAAGTCTGCAAATTCCCTATGTCTTTATTTATGAGGTCCATTATGATCCTCTCCATGGCTTTGCAGATAAGGCTTGTCAAGCTAATGGGCCGGTAATTTCCAGGGTCGGTGGAGGCACCGCCTTTGTGAAGTGGGACCACAGTTGCAGTGCGCCACTCGCTGGGTACGTATCCAGAGGTAAGACTATGATTAAACAGCTGTCCTAGCTGTGGGTTTAATTCCTCGTTGAGTTTGTGGAGCACACAGCCGGGGACACCATCAGGTCCCATGGATGCTGTGTTTTTTGCTTTGGAGAGAGCAGTTCTCACTTGGGCGTTGGAGATGTTTGGGGGGCTGCAATCGCTTGGTATAGATATCTCTCCTTTTGGGGGGGAGGGGGGGGAGAAGTTTGCACTGAACCTGTCAGCCAGTATGTTGGCAATGTCTGTAGGATTACAAGGAAAGGCTATCTCAAAGCAGACTATTTCTAAGTGGATAGGCCACTGCATTCGTTTCTGCTATTCTCAACATGACAAGCCAGTGCCTAAGGGCATCAGGCCACATTGAACCAGAGCAGCAGCCACTTCAGCAGCCTTCCTCAGGGGAGTACCAACCAAAGACATTTTAGAGGCTGCTACTTGGAGTCAGTGCACATCTTTACAAAGCACTATCATTTACCCACCCTACTCTAAATCCAGAGTAGGCTTTGCCACTGCAGTTCTGCAGGGCCTCATAGCCGCTCCTAATGCTATATTAGCTCCAGACTCCCAACCATAGCTTTGGGATTCAACCCAAGTGTAATGTCTGCAATAGTGAAACACGAAGAACATAGTACAGTTGTGTACACTTACTATAAATGTAGATGTTAGTGTGTATTCACTGTTGCAGTCCAGGTTACCCACCCACCATCTCCCATATCTTTGCTGGAACTTATCTGCACTTCTCTACTCTATACAACCTATGTGGTGTATTTGCTTGTAGATTAAGTTATAACTTATTTTGGTGCATGCATGTTTTATTGGCATTTTTTTTAGCCTACCCTTTTGGGGGCACCTGACATCTGGGGCAAGAAAAACTGAAGAAAATGGCGTTGGCTTCATCATTTATACCCCCTGGCGCACTGACATCAGGGAAGAGGCGACAGCAACCGACGCTGGACCTAGACTTTGGAATTCAGACCGACTGAGGGTAGCCTGCCAGCAGGATAACCCAAGTGTAATGGCTGCAACAGTGAATACACTCGAACATCTACATTTATGGTAAGTGTACACAACTGTACTTTCCTGTTCCTGCACCATTACCTTCTCGATCAGCCCTGGACTGTGGACCCAATTCCAGACCTCCTGGTTCATCAATCAGGCGGGTTGCATCAATCCCTCCAAACTCTCCAGCTCACAGCTTGGTTGCTCCACTTCCAACCTTAGCCAGGCTTCCTAGCATTTCTCCAGCAGTCTGTGAGATCGTCTCCTCTCAGGAAAACATATGCTAGCAAATGGAAATGTTTTTCTTGTTGGGCAGAGGCTAGGAATGTGGATCCCTTCTCAGCCCCAGTCCACGAAATTCTAGAATTCCTAGCAGAACTGTTTCACTCTGGTCCGCTTCCGCTACGATTAGGGTACAATTAGCGGCCATTTCTAATTTTCATGTTGGGTTGTCAAATTCTAACATTATGTTGCATAAACTATGTAAAGCTTTTTTGAGAGGGACATCTCTTCTTAGGCCTCCAGTGAGAGATCCCCTTCTCCTTGAGACCTTCATTTAGTCCCAACTTCCTTAATTCTGCCCCCTTTTGAACAAGCAGCATCCTGCTCCATCAAGTTTCTATCTTGGAAGACACTTTTTCTGGTAGCTATCACTTCAGCTAGGCGCGTCTCAGAACTTCAGGCACTGTGTGTTCGCCCTCCCTACCTGGTGTTTCATAAGGACAGAGTTGCTCTGAGGACTAATCCTTCGTTTCTTCCTAAAGTGTGCTCAGAAAATAATTTAAACCAATCTATAGATCTTCCTGTGTTCTTCCCAAATCATAGCAACAAGGCAGAGTACAAACTCCACCAATTGGACGTTCATAGACAATTGCGTTTTTACCTGCACAGAACTAAAGAAATAAGAAAGTCAGACCAATTATTCCTTTCTTATGCCTTAAACAAACCAGGTCTCCCAGTTTCCAAGGTGACCTTATCTAGATGGTTGTCCCACACTATTACTTTTATTTATCAGTTAAGGAACAAAGAGTTACCTTTTAAACCGAAAGGTCATTCTACTAGGGCCTTGGCCACCTCTGTTGCCTTTCAGTCTAGGTTGCCCATGGATTCTATCTGTGCAGCTGCCACATGGGCAAACCCTCATACCTTTATTTCTCATTACAAGCTGGATATGGTCTCCCGGAGCAGAGCTGACTTTGTTTCCACTGTTCTGAAGAGTCTGTTCCACTGAGCCACCCAGGATATTAGGTGCTAGGGACGCTGTCCCAACCAGCAAGAATGAAGGCGAGATAGACAACTTAACATAAAGAAGTTATGTACCTTCCATAACGTTCCATGTTAGTTGTCTTCATCTTGCCTTCTTTCTTGCATCCCACCCTCCGTCCCCCTGTCCTAGTGGAGCGAGAGGAGTTCCTTTTTCACTGGCCGAGTGTTCTTTTTGTTTTTCCTCTGTTGATTTAGAGAATATGACAGGTATAAGTCAACCAGTTCTTTTGACTGGTTTATTCTCTTGTTATGTCTGGAATTAGCTATTTCAAATGAGATCTGGGTAGCTATCGCTAGGCATTATGGGATAAGGGGTAGCCTCGAGCCAGTAAACAGCTCTCGAGCTATCGAAGATGGCCGAGTCAGAGCCGAGGATCGGCTCCGATCCCAACCAGCAAGAAAGAAGGCGAGATGAAGCCAGTTAACTAACATGGAACATTATGGTAGGTACATAAGTTCTTTTTCACATTAATAGAAAATGAACTGCAATAAGAGTTTCCATTGTTATTGACATGCAGTATACATGTACCTTTTTAATAATTTTCATTTACTACATTACATAAATTCCTCACTTCTTGCCTTCCTTTAAAATTCATCTGTCCTGCTGAACATTACTTGTAGTGTATTATTCCCTTAAATTCCACTTATTTCTGTGAGATTTGCTCCTTCCCTTTTCTTAAGATCCCACCTCCAGTTCTTTTATCTACTTTACAGTATGCAGACTGTACTTTCCATTTTCTAGTACTGCTTTTTAGCAGCCGGTAAGATTAATCTTAATAAGGCCTTAGTATGTCTAGACAGTTCAGATCCTGTATCCCAGCTCCAAAGAGTAATTTCCTTAGTTGTCACCATCCCTTCTCCCAAAGTTTACATCAGTACTCTGTGGGGATTTTCATAATCTGCCAGCTTGTTACATATGATCCCCATCACTCCTCCAGCATTTACTGTCTGCTTGAAAAACAATGTTCGGAAATCTGCTCGTTTAAAAATACGTATACAGACACTTCCATGCTGAAATTCTAGAACTTATGGACTTTATTACATAGTCATGAGCCATAAAAATGCCTTGCAATTGTTCATTTGTAAATTGTACTTCAGCTCTCTTGCTATTCTTTTCTAATCTCCTCTTAATACTATAGTTATTGTGCAGTGTTTTATATGCATTACTCATTGTCCCATTTTGAAAAGAGATTCGGGTCTACATTTAAATAAAAACTCTACCAGAGTTGGTCTTTCAGTTAACATTCTCCATGCTTCTTTTCCTTGTTCCCCTTGATAAGAGTATAGGTAATCTCTAACCTGCAGGCCAAACTTCTGCTTTGCCTTCTCCCATACTATTACCTTTCTCTCCCAAGTTGTTGCAGGCCCTACTTGCTTATTTTGTGTATTCCTACTTGCAGACGTACCTGTTGGTAAAAATCTCATTTTTTAGGATCATAGGAGGGTTACTAGGGTATTGGCCCTGAGGCCCTTACAATCCTAGCCAAGAATTTAGCCCATGTTCCGACAAGGTCAGCACCCTATGCCACTGTCCAGCAGGGACACAGGTGTAATCCCAGGGTTTATTTTCTGTTCCCTATCCAGTTATCCAGCTTGCGCTTAAAAAGCTTTAATGAGGTACTCAACTTGACATGGAGATGGAGTCTATTCCACAAAAGGGGGGAGTCTCAGGGACACAAATCTGTCTCGCCAATGAGTTGTATTGATGTCACAGGCCAGGTTGAGTTGCACATGCAGGTTACTCGAGTGGAGCTTGACTTGTGGATATGCAGCAGTCCTATCAGGGTGGGGTCTGAGATTGCTTTGTATGCCAGACAGAGGTCACATCTGATGAAGTCTGTAGGAAACTTGAGTAGAGGGACAGGACTTTTAACCTGTCTGTGTAGGGTAGATGTTTGAGGTCCTGGATCCGCCTGGTGAGGAACCTCTGTGGTCTGTCCAGTGTCTGCATGTGCTTTGTGAGGTACATACCGAAAGGGAAATTGTACTCGGTAATGGGTCATATAAGGGAAGAATACAGGGATGTTATGATTGTCCCTGGATGAGATACCCTTACTAATGAGGTGGGCCATGTAGAAAGCTTTCTGTACAACAGAGACAATATGGTGGTCAAAGATCAGATTGCTATCAACCTGGGTGCCCAAGTCTCACAACTGATGGCATGTTTAGTACCTTATTATCGATGTGATAATTTGTGGGGCTGTGTCTCTCCCCAAAGGGATGATGCATGTTTTGGCATTCAGTTTGAGGCCATGTTTCTGGCACCATTCATTTGTTTGAGTGAGACCCTCTTGGAGGATGTGCACATCACTAGGGGAATTGATGACAACACCCTTCTTGCAGTCATTTGCAAACTTGGGTCAGCCATAGCCCACTAGATTTGGCCTGCACCTCCAAGAAGTGTATCCCAAATAGTACAGGCCCCAAGACCAATCCCTGGAGTACTCCACATGTTATGGGTCTACTAATTGACTGGGTTTGACTGGGTTGGTTCTATTAGTGAGCCAGTTTGGTACCCATCTGGTAACCTATGGATTGATGCCTCGTTGAGAGAGTTTATCTATATGATACTCGAGTGGGGAATAGTATCAAAGGCTTTGGCCAGGTCAAGGTAGGCGGCGTGCACCATCTTCCCCTCAACTATGGCCTTGGTGACTGTATGAAAAAAGTCGACCAGATTTAACAGGCATGACTTCCCCTTGACAAAACCAAACTGTGTGGGATCTAGTGTCTGGAGGTTGCCTATGTCCTTATGAGGTCCGTGATAAATTTCATAACAGCTGGCTTAGTTGTTAGACTAATTTTTGCTAAGTTATGATTATAATATTCTATATGGTTCCTTACAGACTTGCATACAGGTTTCTAGTCTGTGTCTTGAACTCTCTCCACCCACTTTTCCATCATCATATTTTCCTCTGCTTCAGTTATGCATGTGAACCTTTACTGGGCAGCATTAAAGTGTCTCTTCAAATCTCCTAACCTTAAACCACATTGTTCTTTTGGGAAAATCATCCTATATCTGTAGCTATTGTCGCATAATCCTTTATAATCTACTCACATAAATACTTAATGTTCTCTCCCCAGTATTATAGGTGTCGCTGAACCAGTTCATGCAGTGGTATGTAGTTTTTCACTATAGTCTTTGTTTTATCTTGATTTATTTTTTGTCAAAATGACTTGAAAACATTGTCAAACTGTCCCACAACACCAACATTTATTTTTTTGATGTATTAAGTACGAAGTAGTATCACCTGCAAATAAAGATGACTTTTCTTGAACACCATACTAGTTGTATTGTTGGATTTGTGAATTGTTTATTTTATTTGCCAGTGGTTCTAAATGTAAAGCAGATTAAGGGTTGGGAAAATGCCATCCTTTCATGGTCCTCTGTTCAACCAGAGGTAATTAGAGAGGAGCCCTTCTATCTCAATTCTTACCTTTGACACTTTATATATTCTCTTTATTAACCATATTATTCTATCAGCGAAGGCAAATTCCACCATTTTCCTACTTTTAGAATCACAGCTGACTATCAAATGCTTTCTCTGTATCAATACCTACCAACAGTAGTAGTGTTTTTTGCACTCTGCTTCCCTCTGAATCATCTGTTGTCAGTTGTTTCCCCATCCTCCAAAAAAACACACTGGTCCATACCTTTCAGCTTTCACAACAGTTATTATTCTCTTAACTAGTATAGACATAAACACTTTATAAGCATTGCTTAAACTGAAATATGCGTATGTGAAGTTTGACCTGAAGGGCCTAATTTACCATCTTTGGGTAAAACAGCCACATCATTTTTTTCACATCAGGCTGGGTACCCCCCCCCTCCCCCCCAAGATGTTATTAAACAAATTATTCCAGATCTTTATCATTACCTTCCCTCTTGACTTCCAAATTTCTACAATAATACATTCTCAGCTGCTGATGTCTGTTCCATCTAGCTTTACCCTTTGGGACTTTCAGATTCAACACCTGCCAATTCGAAAGTCTTTAGCCTGTTTGGCTGTTACCCATTACTCCCCATTTCTTCATCAACTCCCAGATCTAGTTTAACACCATTCGTGTCTGCAGCTTGGTCTTTGACTCCATTTTACTCTTTCATATGTGAAGAGTTAGTGCAGTATTATTGGTAAGATTTTTGCATCCCATACCCCTGAAAGTCTCTCATGTTGCCCTGGTAGTGTTAGGTAGCTCATCCCACTTTTCCCCCATTGGTTGCTAGTTTTTTTTTTTTTTTTTTTTTTTTCTGTTTTGGTGTTTTGTTTTTGTTTTGTTTTTTAAACACCTTTATTGAATTATCACTTGTGACATAGGCAAATTTACGTTTATGCAGAAGTAATCAAATTGTATTAAATTAACATTAACAAACATTATACTTCACATATATTATGTATCATATAACCTAAACAGTATTATGTAAATTATTCAATTCCTGTCCCTTTTTTAAACAAGAAGCATTTTTATTAAACCACAAATTACAGCATAAGCATACATTTGTATAAATGAAAACGAACCACAACAACACAATCCTAGTTGCAAGCATTTTACATTACAAACCATATTGACACTCCCGGTTGCAAACATTATACATCACTTATAATGTACCCAATCATTTTCAGTCAGATATTACATAGCTCATTTAACTCCTGCCTTCTTTTAAACCTCATTCCTCCCCATATGTATTGTACCCATTTTTTCCTATGTAGTTTGCTCCTACCCTTTTCTAAAGATCTCAATTCCAGTTGTTTTATCTCTAGTACTATATTCACTACTTTTAACATAGTTGGTTTAGATTTTGATTTCCATTTTCTAGTAATTGCTTTTTTGGTAACAACCATAGTTAGACACAGCAAGGCCTTACCTTTTCTAGGAAATTCCGGTTCTGTGTCATACCTCAGAAGAATCATCTCCCTCGTCACACAAATCCACCCACCCTGCATTTCTGACAGTGCATCCCACAGGAAATCCTTAGTCTGCCAACCCACCTCGCACCCAGAAAATATGTTCATTTACCTCTTTTCTTTCTCGTCACAAAAAAATTCTCTGGAGTCTACTTGGGGTGTAAAAATATCTGTGTAAACATTTCCAAGCAAAAATCCCAAATCTTCTAGATTTTGTTGCATATTTGGGAGACATACATATATCCTCCCATTGTTTATTTGTGAATTGCTTATCCAGTCTCTCTTCCCAATCCTTTCTAACCTCCTCTGATTTATTCTTAAATTATCATGCAATATTTTATATATTCCACTAATTATTCCTTTTTTAATGGCAGCTTCTGTTCTGGATTCTACTAAAAACTCTACCAGTGCTGGTCTTTCTTTCTCTTTGCCTATACTCTGATATTAAACCTTGATATGAAAGACACTCTCTAACCTGCAGTCCAAATAAATTCTTGGCCTCTTCCCATTCTGTTACCTTTCCCTCTCTAGTTATTTGGTCCCAATGCCTTGGTTCCTTTGCCTGTTTTCTCCAATAAATAGCAGCCCCCTCTTGCCTATTGTATCCATAATTGCAGTCATCCCTATTGACAGAATCTTCTTTCTGCATTCCTGTATTGGCTTAGATCATAGAAAACTTTCTGCTACTTTATGGATATAATATTATGTATGATTATTGTTATTCTCCTTAAAGGCCTGCATCCAAAATCAAAGTCTATCCTTGTTTCTTGAGCCCCTCCCCCCTGTTTCAACATAATCCCTTTTGAATTATAGTTTTCTGCTTGTGCTTGGTATAGGAGTCTTTGCTGTGTAGCTTTAAAGTGCCCCTTCAAATTAGGTAATTCCAGTCTGCCCTGTTCGACTGGAAGAATCAGGTTATCCCACTTGACTGTTGCTGTCTTCCCCTCCCAGATAAAGTCCTTCAGCTCTTTATTAATTGCTGTCTACAACTTCTCCTCTGGTTTATAAAAATATGCCTGACCCCTGTGTATAAGACTAAAGGGATTAAAAACATTTTAACTGCTTGTATCTTACAATTCATATCTATATAATAAAGCTTCCATGTTCTCAGTTTCTGTATTATCTTTTTAGTCTCTTCCCACATATCCTTAGCTGCCGCACTAGAATAATTTTGAATCCATACTGTTAAATATTTCATTTTATCATGTCCCCACAAATATAGGTATCCCTGAACCAGTTCATGTGTGGGTGTATAATTTAACGTTATTGCCTTTGTTTTGACTTCATTAATTTTGCATCCTGAAAAGATCTGAAACTGTCTCAAAATGTTCCACAACACTGTAATGTCTTTTTCTGGTTTTGTCAGGTATAAAATAATGTCATCTGCAAATAAAGCCATCTTTTCTTGACTACCATACCAATTATATCCTTGAATTTGAGTCCCTTATTTTCTTTGCCAGTGGTTCTAAATGTAATGCAGAAGATAAAGGCGAAAGAGGATACCCCTGCCCGGTTCTTATGCTCAAACAGAAATCATCAGAGAGGACCCCACCCACTATAATTTTCACCTCTAATCCCTCATAATCAGCCTTATAATTTTTTCAGGAAATGCAAATGCTTCCATTGCCCTGTTCATAAAGTCCCAACTTAATCTGTCAAATGCTTTCTTTACATCTAGACCCGCCAACAGCAATGGTATTTCTTACGTTCTGCTTCACAGTGGATCATCAGTGTTCTGTTAATGTTGTCAAATGTTTGCCTCCCCTCCACAAAACCACATTGATCCATATCGATCAATTTTGGCAGTACTTTTGCCATTCTGTCAGCCATTGTAGATGTGAACAATTTATAATCATGGTTTACTATTGGAATGGGCCTGTATGAAGGTGGATCTGATGGATCTTTACCCTCTTTAGTTATTACAGCTGCCACTGCTTTCTTCCAGGACAGTGATACTTCTCTTAAGATACTGGTAAACAAAACCTTCCAGATCTTTATCAATTTTTTTCCTCCTAGCCTCCAAACTTCCGCAGGTATACCATCTCTTCCTGAGGACTTTCCTGTAGGTTTGGTTATACATCATAATTTTTATCTCGTCTCCTCCTATCCTATCCATTAATAATTGAACCTCATCTGCCTCTAACTTTGGCATTTTACATCTTCCATAAACATTTCCATTTGTATCTTTTCTTGATTTTTTTAATATTTCTTTTCTTTATAGAGACTGTCATAGAATTTCTGAAATATTTCTAATACCTCTACAGGTTCTCTTGTTACCTTCCTTGTTATAGAGTTCCAGAGTTTGGCGACAGCCTTTTCTAAAGTTTTTGTGCTCTAGTGTTATCAGAAAACAGTTGCTTAACAGCAATCTTTATAAGCTCATCCATATTATTGAGGTAATCCCTTATTTTCTGTTTAGCATTCTGCAGTTGATCCTCCTCTTGTTCTGCGAGATTTCCTTATTCTGCAATAAACATTTGTCACTCCCTCTAAATAATTCTTGTTGTTTCTTAACCATAACTCCCTTTTGTATTTCCACCATATCTTTAAACTCCACTTTAATTTTATCCCACTCCCTAGCTGTATTTTCAGAAGAAATGTCTGTCCTCTCTAACAGCTTCTGAATAATCTCCACTACCCATTACTTAAATTCCTTTATTTTCAGCAGATATGTGAAAAAGTGCCAATGCCTCATTTTTATTTCATTACCATGTGCTTTTATTTTATCTGCTATTGGCACATGATCTGAAATAGTTATTGGATGAGTATGAACACCTTCAATTAAATGCACATGTTCCTGTGAAATGTAAATTCTGTCTAGCCCAGCCCAGTTTTTATGTCTTGGGAATAATGTGTAAATACCTCCTGTTACTGAATTCACATCTTCCATGTTAAATATTTTCAGAAATTTCTTCAAAAAATCTTCTCTCCTTTGTTGCATTTTCCCTTCTGGCCCCCAGAAACATCTTCACTGCTGCATATCAAATTCCTGTCCCCACCTATAAGTAATATTCCTTGCTGAAAACTGATCATTTCTCCCAGAATTTTCTTAAGCTACATTATAGCAGTTTTAGGTGGAATTGTAAGTACATGCCAGTGTAATACTCCTCCCTTGCCAGTACACCCTTAGCACTACAAGTCTGCCATTATCATCTTTTTTACTTTCTGTAACTATTGGGGCTCCTCTTACAATTAATGTAAGCACTCCTCTTTTCCTTTGTCCCAGGCGGTGGTGGTGCCGCGGTAGCGTTGTCGCCTCACAGTAAGACGCTGTCCAGTTCGATTCTCAGCTAGAGCATCTTCTGCATGGAGACGTGCGTGAATGGGCGTACCTTCGTTGAAGGTTGTGTCAGGCCTAGCAAGCCGGTACGTAAAAATCAACCGCCAATCATTAGCGGACCGGAGTTCTGCTGTGGCGACCCCTAACAGGGAAAAGCCGAAAGACACAAACAAACAATTCCGCTGAATAACCATTCTGAAAACCTTTCTTTATCAAATTCACATTTTCCTTTCTAAGTGTGTCTCTTGTAACATAGCTATTTGCACTCTGCATTTTTAATGTAGCTTACTACTCTTTCTTGTTTGTATTTATCTGTGAGGCCATTTACATTTAAATACATTAAAGAAAGTATTTTATTAAAAAGTTATTCCCACCTTTTATGTGTAACACCTTTTTGTTAAATGTCTTGTTCCAGCTTTTGTGTTACATGCCTACATTGTTTGGCAGGTTGAACTTTTATTTATTTCTTTTATTTTATTTTGCATTTGTTATACAGATGATGTTCTTCATGTTTCACTGTTGCAGTCATCACACTTGGGTTATCTGCCTGCAGGTAGCCCTCAGTCGGCCCGAATACCAGAGTCTTGGGATTTCTATGTTGGATGCTGCCGCTTCTTCCATGACGTCAGGTCGTCAGGGGTATAAAACAGGCAGCCGATGCCATTACATCAGTCTTTCTTGCCGAGAAGGAGCCCGAAGCAAAAGCAGTTTGCAAGTGCCGGTTGGCCGCAACCTGAAATTTTCGTTTTTCGAGTTTCAAACCTGAAGTCTTCTAAAGCTAAGTATCCTGTTGGGGATTCTTTTTTTCTTGCTCAAACCTTTCAGAAAATCTGACCAACTGCTAGTAAGCTTTGCCACAGGGGCAGAGGGCAAAGCCATTTCAAAGCAAACCATTTCCAAATGGATAGCACACTGCATCCATTTCTGCTACAAGCATCATGGAAAACCTACCCGACTGGATCAGAGCACATTCCACTAGGGCTACGGCCACCTCTACAGCATTTCTCAGGGGAGCCCCTACCAAGGACATTCTGGAAGCTGCAACCTGGAGTTCTATACACACCTTCACCAAGCATTACCACTTGCCTATTTTTTCTAAATCCAGAACTGGATTTCTTACAGCAGTCTTACAAGGCCTGCTAGCAAGCCCCATCTTCTCTTGAATGCCTCCACCCTTCCTCAGCTTTGGGAATCAACCCAAGTGTGATGACTGCAACAGTGAATCATGAAGGACATAGTGTAGTTGTGTACACTTACCATAAATGTAGATGTTCTTGTGTATTCATAGTTGCAGTCCTGGTTTCCCTCCCTCCCTCCTGCCCCCTGTTTTTCTCTATCCTTTCTACCGGTCCTCTGTATGGCCATTTTTTATGGCAGGGTTATTTACTTTTTACTGGTGGTGTTCCACACCATATACTAGCTTCCTGTTTGGGGGGCTCCTGATATCTGGGGCAAGAAAAATTGATGTAATGGCGTCGGCTGCATGTTTTATACCCCTGACGACCTGACATCATGGAAGAAGTGATAGCATCCGACGCAGAAATCCCAAGACTCTGGTATTCAGGCCGACTGAGGGCTACCTGCAGGCAGATAACCCAAGTGTGATGACTGCAACAGTGAATACACTCGAACATCTACATTTATGGTAAGTGTACACAACTGTACTTTTCTTGTCATATCCATTTGAGCCTATGTCATATCTTGTTAAACTTTGTGTTTTATTGAATGCCATCAAACAAAAACTTATTAACTTAACACTAACACACACAACTGTGTACACCTTTAAATAGTGATGTTTAAAGTCCCAAACCGACAGCCACACTAACTGACTTGTTAACCTAAAAGGAAGGTTAACCATGCCAATTGCTGATTGGTTTTGTAGCTTTATAGTTCTCCCTGCTGAGAAAACTCCTGAATGTTTTCAGAGAACATTAACTACCTTGGGAAAGCTTTCAGAGAACATTGTCTCCTATCCAATTTCTGTTTTCTTTTTTTTCCTAGCCATTCACTCTCTAACAGACTGTTGCCAGTTTCTCTTTATCAGATTGTCTCCATGGAGACATGAGAACCAGGCAGCCAGTTTGTTTATCAGATTGTTTCCATAGAAACATGAAGACCAGCTGCAGAATTGTTACATGTATTTGCTAGAAAAGAGCTTTGCAATATTCAATATTCTTTTTCATTTACTTGCTCTCTTTTAAAACTTGTTACTAAATCAGTCTAAGGTCTTTAATCCAGTCATTCTCCATGTAAAAATGAGAAAAAGCACACACATTTTTTCTTTTATCATGCTTTTTTTTACATAGCAGTGCCAACATTTCTTAAAACTGAACAAGAAGAAGAAAGAAAAAAAAAAACAGCAGCACTTGTTTACACTTACAAATAACTGCAAAAAGCTTTGTTTTAGAGCATGTAAAGAAAACCACATGGCACCAACTTGGTACTATTTAGGAGGGAAAAAAATATTTACTTACATTTAACTTTAACCCTCCTCTTCCCTTCCCAAAACACTTTTCTGAACTTTAATGACAGTATGAAGTAGGGCATATGCTTTAGAGTTCTCCACATGTCCAACAAATTCTGAAAAAGTCCAATATTTCCAGATTTTCTTGTTCTATTTCACAAATATAATTATTGCACTGTTGCAGTCATTACATTTGGGTTATCTGCCTGCAGGTAGCCCTCAGTCGGCCTGATTAACAAAGTCTTGGGTCCTGCGTTGGTTGCTGTCCCTTCTTCCATGACGTCAGGTCGTCAGGGGTATAAAACATGCAGCCGACGCCATTACGTCAGTCCTCCTTGCTGTGCAGTGCCCGAAGCAGAAGCAGTTCGCAAGGGCCAGTCAGCCGACTCCTGAAATTTTTGTTTTCGAGTTTCAGAACCGAAGTCTTCAACTAAAGCTAAGTACCCCATTGGGGAAACTTTTTCTTGCTTCTTACTGATGTCAGTAAAAGTTAATAATTGCATTACTTGTGGAAAGCAAATACCTCATAAAGATTTTCATTTGTACTGTATTCCTTGCTTAGGCCCTGACCACAACGTACCTTGCTGTCGGTTTTGTGCTTTATTTAATCAGTGCCCCATCCGTCGTCGGTATATTTTTGCCTCTAAATATTTTGGTTCTCGGTTTAATTATCCAGAAATGTCATTGGTTAGCTATCCGACTACCGGGATTCCGAAAAAAAAAACGTAAAGATAAAGAAAGAGGCCTCCGAGGTCCAAAACTGCCTACAATGCTTCTCCTAAGCCAGTCGCCAGTTCGCTGGTATTCAGTGAGGCGCTTTGGCAGCCCCTGATACCCGCTACTTCTGATTCGCAGGCTTCTACTGAGACCCATTCAGAGTCCGGTATACCGCGAGATGCTTCAACTGTGGAACCCGCGAATGTCTCTACCTTGGATGGGTCTGGAGCCGCTGTGCAGGCACCGGCTTCTGAGGGTGTATTCAGGCCTACGGACTTGCATATTAAACTGACGCCTCCTTTACTTAGGTCTAAATCTCGATCCATGCCTAAAAAAACGACGCCTAGGCGACATGCTCAGGCCTCTATGCCTAAAAAATAAGAATGGCTGAAGATCTAATAATTCTAATCAGGGGTAGCCAACCCCCCCCCCCCTTTTCTAAGAGGCCTAGGACTGAACTTGATTATGAATCTTCTGATCAGGCTTCTGTTTTTTCTGATGATCTGGATTTGCCCTTATCTACTTATGAAGATTCTGATGCAGAGGACTCCATTCCCTCTGCTTCCCCTCCTGAGGATTTTTCTTTTGGGGAAACTTTACATACTCTAAGGGATCATTGCCACTGGGAAAGCCAGGATTTTTCTGATTCAAAAAAGAGGCGTAGGGATTTTCTTCTCCTACCTCAGCATAGGCCTTTAGCTATTCCTCCTGTACTAGACATGGTTGATGATGCTTTTTCGGAATGTAGTTTGGTCCCTGATTCCCTGCCTCCTGCTCCCAGAAAACCTGACGCATACTGTAGGGTCCCAGAGTCCCACAAGTTCCTTTTTAAAAATCCTATTGCAGATCCAGAGACTATTTCACAGGGGCCCAAGGGCATTAAGGCTTCTACTGCTAAAAATCCTACCCCTTCTGATAGATACTCCAGGGCGCTGGATAGATGGGGTAAGAATGTTTACACTAACACAACCTTGGCCATTAGGGCTTTAAACTGCCGGTTTCATATGTTAAAGTATCAGCAACATGTTATTGGACTGCTTAAACAGAAAATGATGTTAATTCCTGACTGTGTGGAAAATAAAGAATTACAGGATTTAATGCATTCTGCTGAACAAGTTGGAAAACATACTTTGCAATGTGGTTTTGATTCATTAGAGGCCTCTTGCAGGGCTGCTGTTACTGGGTCTGTGCTCAGAAGGCATGCTTGGCTAAAAGGAGCAATCTTTGCCTGATCATGTTAAAGCTAAATTGTTGGATGCTCCTTTAAATCAGGACCGCCTGTTTGGCTGAGGAAGTTCTTAAAAAGATGGAAGATAAAGCTAAATCTATGCAAACTGTTACAGAATTTTTACAAGTTCAGCCTCCTAGATTTAGTAGGCACTGGCCCTCTAAGAATTGGTCCTTTCCAACCCCTTCCAGGTCTTCTCAAGCCAAACCCAGGCACAGCAAAAACCCCAGGTTTCAGTCCCAGGGGACACACAGAACTAAGCAGTGGGGGGCCTCCACTTCCAAATGTGGGAATAATAAGACTCCCCCCTATGGTAAACTGTCTCAATTACTTATTTTTAAAATTTCCAAGCACTTATCAACTGACTGCCCCTTTAGAGGGAAAGATTGCTCTTCATGCAAAGAATTGGGAACTCATTACCCAGGACAAATGGGTTTTAAATATAATGTCCCATGGATACAGATTTCACTTCCACACATTGCCAACACCAAGCGGGTGGCCAGACCTACCCCCAAATCAGTGGGCAGAGGCCCAAAACTAAGTACTTTCTCTCTTAAGCATGGGGGCTATTCAACTGGTACCAGAAGAGGAAAAGGGACAAGGTTTCTACTCAAGACTTTTCCTGGTACCCAGAAAAGACAATTCACGGCGCCCTATCCTGGACCTGTCTACTCAAAACACCTTTTTGGTGATTCCAAAATTCAAGATCTTGACTCTTCACCAGTTGCTTCCTATGCTAGGCAAAGATGCCTGGTTGGCAACACTAGATTTAAAAGAAGCATACCTGCACATCCCAATCAGGGAATCTTGCAGAAGATTCCTACGCTTCAAAGCAGGCTACACGCACTATCAGTTCTCTGCACTGCCCTTTGGCTTATCTACTGCGCCCAGGGTGTTCACAAAGTTCCTAGCTCCAGTTATTGCATTTTGCAGGCAAAGAAATATTCAAATATACCCATACCTGGACGATGGTCTAATTCAAGCAGAAAGCCAGGGCGCACTTTTGAATCATCTGGCCTTTGTACAAAGGGTTCTAACTCGTTTGGGGTACACCATAAACGAAAAGAAGTCACACCTGGTACCCTGTCAACAAATTATATTCCTGGGAGCAAGCTTGAATACAACTTCCCAGATTACTTGCCTCACGCCAGAGAAACAAATTCATTTGACAACCTCCTTCAAACAAGTGGCCACAAAAACACTGCTATCTGCAAGACAAATACTGCAAGCCTTGGGGTTCATGGACTCCTGCATTCTTCTAATTCCATATGCAATTCTGCATATGAGGACACTACAGTGGCATCTAAAAATCTATGGTGTCAACATTCTCAAGACCTGGAAAAAAATTATTCCTATCATACCTTGCCAACGCCTAAAGGGGACTACCTTTCACACCAGCCCCTGCCGCCCAAACCCTAACAGATGCACCAGACTATGCATGGGAGGCTCGCCTGGCAGGGAAGTGCATTCAGGGCAAATGGAACCCAAGTCAAATGCACCTGCATTTCAATCAAAAAGAAATGCTAGCTGTACAGAATGCTCTGACAGCCTTCAAGGGCCACATTCTTCCAGGACTGCTAATGGTAAAGACGGACAACACCACTGTTATGTGGTACATAAGCAGGGGGGTACACATTCGTACCCCCTCTGCCGACTAGCCATGGCATTGTGGAACACAGCCTTGAGCTACCAAGTGCACCCACAAGCTCAATTCCTGCCAGGAAAATTAAATACACTGGCAGACAGACTAAGCAGAAATCTCATGGACCCACACGTGTGGAAACTGGAGTCAAGAATTTTCAACATGTTGACAAGCAAATGGGGGAGCCCAGATATAGAACTTTTTACCTCTCCCCAGAACTACCAATTGGACAAATTTTGCACAAGGACTCCCCACAAACAAGCCTGGAAAGTGAATGCTCTCTCCTTTAGCTGGAAAAACCTATCAGTCTGTGCCTTCCCTCCTCTGTCTCTGCTCCCCAAAGTACTACTAAAAATCAAACAGGACAAACCAAGGATGATTTTGATTGCTCCAGACTGGCCGCGTCAATACTGGTACTCCCTCCTGCGCAGTGTGTCACGGTTATCTCCATGGCACCTGCCTCAGACTCCCTCCCTGCTGTCTCAGCAGGAGAACCAGATTCTGCACCTTCAGCTTCTAACACTGAACCTTGCAGCCTGGCGAATTACTTAATCCCTCCTTTACCATCCCTCAGCACACCTGTGATGGATATCATTTTAGAGGCAAGGAGGCCTAGTACTAGAAAGTTTTATGCTGAAAAATGGAAAATATTCTGTGCCTGGAACCAATCTCAAGGGATGAGCACAGCAGCGCCCAATTTACCTCAGATTTTACAATAGTTAACTGAGGTGCTTCACAAGGGCCTGTCTTTTTCCTGCATTAAAATCTACGCCTCAGCCATTTCAGCTCATTATAACACCAAACCGCTTCTCTTCGCTCATCCACTGCTCAAGCAGTTCCTCAGAGGGGCCAAAAATTTGAGACCACCCAGGAGAGCTCCAACCCCAGCCTTGGGACCTTAACTTTGTCTTGGAGAAACTCACTCTACCTCCTTTCGAGCCAGCTGCTACTGCAGACTTAAAATTTCTTTCTTGGAAAACAGCTTTCCTTTTAGCAATCACTTCAACTAGAAGGGTATCTGAATTACAGGCCGTTATGGCAGTGGAGCCTTTCATCATCTTTCATGCGGACAGGGTGTCCCTCAGAACCAATCCATCCTTCATGCCCAAGGTGGTATCCAGTGTGGCTCTTAATCAGTCCATTCATTTGCCAACCTTCTTTCCCAATCCACAGAATAAAGGGGAATGGATACTGCATTCCTTAGATGTGCACAGGCAACGTAGATTCTACTTGGACAGGACTAAACCTCAAAGGAAATCTGAACAACTGCTGGTGGCATTTGCTGCAGGAGCAGAGGGGAAGGCTATTTCAAAGCAAACCATTTCTAAATGGATAAGCCATTGCATTCATTTTTGCTATAAGCACCATGGAAAACCTATCCCCCCAGGGGATCAGACCTCACTCCACCAGGGCTGCATCTACCTCTACAGCCTTTCTCAGAGGTGTCCCTACCAGGGACATCCTAGAAGCTGCTACCTGGAGCTCTGTACATACTTTCACCAAGCATTATCATTTGCCAATTTTCTCTAAATCCAGAGCTGGCTATACCTGTACTTTCCTTTACAATGCTTAAAAGCCTTTTTGGTGTATTTACTTTTTTGTTCAAGGTATATCTTTGTGCTTTTATATTTATTTGCTTCCCATTAGGGAGGCACCTGACATCTGGGGCAAGAAAAACTGATGTAATGGCGTCGGCTGCATGTTTTATACCCCTGACGACCTGACGTCATGGAAGAAGGGACAGCAACCAACGCAGGACCCAAGACTTTGTTAATCAGGTCGACTTGAGTGCTACCTGCAAGCAGATAACCCAAATGTAATGACTGCAACAGTGAATACACTTGAACATCTACATTTATGGTAAGTGTACACAACTGTACTTTCCCCAACAGTTAAGATTCATTTAGCAGCAATATCAAATTTTTACATTGGATTTGATGGTTCCTCTTGTCACTTCTCATAAGCTCTGCAAATCCTTTTTGCAAAGCACTCTTCTTCTAAGACCTCCTTTTAAAGACCCTACTCTCCCATGGGATCTGAATCTGGTACTGCAGGCTCTCTCATTCCCCCTTCGAACCAGCAGCTGTGTGTGACCTTAAATACTTTTCTTGGAAGACAGTTTTTCTGGTAGCCATTACTTCTGCCAGATGAATTTCTGAGATTCAAGCACTGTCCTCAAAACTTCCGTATTGGATTTTTCACAAGGATAGAGTTGCATTGCAAACTAATGCATCCTTTCTTCCTACGGTGGTGTCAGAATCTAATACCGATCAGCCCGTTAATTTTCCAGTATCCTTTCTTAAATTTGCAAACAAGGGTGACTACATGTTACATTTATTGGCTGTCCACAGACAATTATATTTTTATCTACATAGAACAAAAGGCATCGGAAAAACTGACCAAGTGTGTCTTTTTTGCAGAAGTAAATTTGGGAAAGCCAGTTGCCAAAGTAACTTAAGCCAGGTGGCTGACTTGACTGTATTTCATTTATTTATAGCAAATTGGGCATTACCTTACCAAAGCCATTACGGGCCCATTCCAGTAGATCCATGGCAACTTTTTCATATTTAAATTTAGAATGTCCATGGAAGATGTATGTGCAGCAGCAACTTGGAATACTCCCCATACCTTTGTCATTCATTACAAGTTGGATCCGGTCTCCAGAAGTAGCACATCATTTGGTTCAGCTGTCCTCAGGAATATCCTTCCTTGAGTCCGCCTGGGATCTTAGGTAGCTGGGGAATCTGTCCTATCAGTTGAGGATAGAATTAAAATAGACACCGTCGGATAAAGAAGCTATGTACTCAATAAAGTTCCATCTGTGTTGTCCATCTTCATTCTTCCACAACTCCCCACCCACCAACCCCCATCCTTTAAACACTCCTGAAAGAATGAGTGGTTAGAAGACATCACTGTCCTATATATTGAACTCCAGATATAGTCATCTTCCTATTTGACTGCAACTATTTCCTTTTTAGTAAACTCAGCAAACAAGATCTGAAGTACTTGGTGTTGGTGCATTATGGGTATGGGAGAAGCTTGAGAGTTTTTGGTTTCCACGAGCTTTAACAATGGCTGAGTCGAATCCAAGAGTTCAGATCTGAACTCGTCAGTTGAGGAAGAATGAAAATAGACAACACAGATGGAACATTATGGTGCATACATAACCTTTTTTTTCCTGGGCTCTTAGCAAGGACCTAGATCCTTTTTCAGCACCCATGGAGTCTATCCCTGAATTTTTAGCTTGAGTCTTCAATAAAGGTGCTAGCTTTTCAACTATTAAATTTCAGTTGGCTGCCATTTCTAATTTCCATCTGGGTGAAAGTAACGCTACCTTAGCCTCTTATAAATTTTGTAAAGCCTTTTTCGAGGGAGTCTTTAAGACTTCTGTTAAAGGATCCTACTCTTCCTTCGGATTTAACTATCATGCTTCAGGCCTTAACACAAACTCCCTTTGAACCCTGAGCCAAAGCAGAACTTAAATGTTTGTTTTTGCAAACCATTTTTTGGTCACTGTAACTTCAGCTAGATGAGTATCCGAGCTCCAGGCTCTAACTCTTCATGTCTTTATCTAGTTTTTAACAAGGACAGGGTTTGCAAACAAATCCATCTTTCTTGCCTAAGTTAGCTTCTTAGTCCAAAATAAACCAGGGCATTAATCTCCTGGTTTTCTTCCCTACATTTTCAAATAAGTGGAAAGCATATGCTTCATCTGTTGGATGTGCGTAGACAACTTTGTTTTCATCTCCACAGAACCAAAGACTTAAGGAAATCTGACCAGTTTGTTTTTTTTTTTCTCCTAACAGTTTGGGCAAACCACTATCCATAGTTACATTGGCCAAATGGTTAAGTGAATGCATCTCCTTTGTTTATGGTTAAAAAAAAAAAAAAAAAAAAAAGTTTATCCTTGCCCAAGCCTCCTAGAGCTCATTCCACTAGGTCTGTGACAGTTTCTTCAGCCTTTTGGTCAAGGGCTTCCTTAGATGACATTTGCGCAGCTACAGCTTGGACTAATTCTCACTCCTTTGTTGCTCATTGCAAATTACATTTGAGTTCCAGGAACAGAGTGACCTTTGGCTCTGCAAGTACTCCGGAATATCCTTCCATAAGGGCTGCCAAGGTTCCATTAGCAGGGGACTCCGTCTCATCAGTTGAGGAATTAATAAATAAAGGCAACAGGCAAAAAAAAAAAAAGTCATGTACTCACCATAACATTCCATCTGTGTTTTCCATTTTTATTCTTTCTCAATTTCCCATCCCCCTCCCCCTTCCCTTGCTTCTGGAAAGATCTAGGAGTTGTACAGAAACCTGTGTTCCCTGTTTGAGCTTCACATTCCTTTTACGTTTCTGCCTTTGTTCATTTCTGTAATAGGTTGACTTTTTATATCTACGGGCAGCAAATGTGATCTGCAGTATGTTCGGTTGGTGGGGCATTATGGGTAAAGGGAGGAGCTCGAGAGTTCTTGGATCCAATGATCTGCTAAACGTGGCCGAGTTGGGTCTGAGTTTCAGATCCAAACCCATATTTTGAAGAATGAGAATGGACAGCACAGATGGAATGTTATGATGAGTACATAACTTTTTTTTTCTTTGAATATGAGATGGTTCCTGCACTGCCTAAGATATTTCTGTCTTTCAAGTCTTTAAAAGTTAGCTACTGCAGCAAGTGCTTCAGTCCAAGTGGATAAAAACACTTATCTCATTTATTCTAGGAGTCGAAGTGTTGTCAGTTGGAGAGCATGCTTTAAGACTGGTGTCTGCATTGTATTTTGATATTGAACATCTCATTGCTATTTGGAAAATGATCTGCTTCCAGTGCTTGTTGTAGTCTGTTTGGCATGTATCTTTAAATGTATATAAGCTAGCCAGAGGAAGCTACGTGGGGTGTAGTAAACATTTCTCCTGTAGAGTTCATTTTGGAGAAAAGAAAAAAAAAGCTTATTGGTAGAGATTAGACCACATCTTCAGTGTCCATTAATTACTCAGCCTGACTTGTCAGAAATGAATGAATAATTGGAGAACTGAAGTACTGCATCTACAAAATTGAAGAAATGTTTACTTTCATGGGTTTGTGTTCGAAAGTATGTTAGGGTAATTCTGAGTTAAAATGCTTCAGCAACAACAGCCAGGATTTATTTTGCTAAAAGAGTTGGTAGAAAACTGAAAGCTCTGCATCCAGAAATGCAGTGTATTCCCCACTGCAAGTGGATTAGCTTAGAAGCGTAAAACTTTGTGTCATTCATGCATATTATTGGGAATGAAGCCTTCAAAATATTTAATTTAAAGTAGGGAAGGACCAAATAGCACGAAAAAACGGAGAAATTAATGAATTGTGAGCCTAAAGTCATGTCATTTACTAGTTTTCTACAAGAGGACAAAATCCTATGTGGACTATTTGTTTGTTACCCAAGTATAAATCCAAAGACACTGAATTCGAGTCTCTTAACTTCACTGATAATGTAAGGGACTAATTTGTTGCACAAAAAGTAAGGGACAATCTGTTTAGAGAAGTCAAACCTGACCTTATCAAAATTTGTGAATTTGTGCAAAGCAGGTGGAATTTCAAGCAGATGTTTAAGCATTTGCAGTAAAAATGGATGCGTAAAACAAAGGTAAAAAAAAAGACAGAAATGATAGTGTAGATGGGTTTTTGAGGTGATGCATACCAAAAAATAACAGTAATTGATATGAGAAGTACTACCATGAGGTAAGAGTTATGCAGTTAAAATATTTTTGATAAGTATGGTTTTAGGCATGAAAGGGGAGCCATCTCCTGTTGTAGTAAAATTTGCATAGCTTCTTCAAAAAGTGAACATTTTTAAGATCTTTAATACAAAAAGGTGTGCTTATAGAATTTACTTGTTATACAGAAGTATAAAATTGAACTGTGCTAACTTAACTGTATAAAATGAAGAAAAGAAAACTGAAAGTCTGAAAATGTATTGAAGAGAGAAAGACGTATGAACTAGACTGTTGGAAAGAAATGCTGAGAATTACTAAGAAGAATGTTGAGTTTAAGCTATGCAAAATGCAGTATTTTCTCTTAAAGATGTATTTAGTGCATTAAATCTTTTAGGGGCAGAAAGCAAGCATAAAAACATTAACCTTTTCTGCTCGCAGGTTGATGCCAGTGGATCAAAAAACACTGATGTGAATGTAATTTTAAGTATTTCAAAATTTTGTTTCACGTAACAACGCAAAGGGAAGCTGCTTCTTTGGGTTGTTGTGCTTCTGAGAAGCAAGAAATGTTGAAATGAATTCACAGTGCAAAATCAGTGTGCACTTGTATTTATAATCACTTACAGAGTGACCAAGACTGATCAGATTCTGTCCAGAACCACAACACCGGTTTGTTTACTAATTTATTTACAAGTTTAGTAAGGCTGGTTTGTCAACCAGAATAAAAAAAATTGTAAAAGTGTATTTTGCTAGGGCTCCCATACCCTAAAATGCACTAGCTCAGAGTTTGCACAACATTTGGTTAAGAAAGTAAAGTATGTCTCTCTAATGTTATGGGATCTCAATTTAGTATGTTTTATTTTATTGGCATTTGTTTACCAGGAAAGTCCAAATAAATGCCTGTTTTCAGCAGAGACCATTGGAGAAAAGCTCGAGAGAGTTAGATAACATCAAGTAAAACAGTAGTATTGAAGTAATTAAAAATGCATATATACATATACAGTTTGACAGTGGAGTACATGGGATATAATAAAGCTTGAGGAGATGCCAGTGATGATGTAATAAAAGTAAAGTAAGAATAACTACTATGACAGTCAGTATATACAACAGTATTAATGTATAGTCTATTATGCTAGGAAATTAAAAAAAAAAAAAAAAAAGATAAAAGTCCCCTCTAGGAAAATGGAGACTGTTTGTGTTGAAAGGTACAGATAGTATGGTGAGCGGTTCGTGTAAATGTGAACTATTTATGGTTGTAAATCATGCAGGTGAGGTGCATGGGCATAGCTATGAGTTTGAGAGAAATTCTTTGAGAGGCACTAGATTTGTCTCTAGAGCACAGAAAGCAATTTGGGAGATAGTAATGAAGTACCGAGGAGATACAAGGGGTAGGTAGAAGGGTTATATAGTATTTTATGGTTTAGAAATGGTGGCTGAGGTAGTTGATGTGGAAGTTCTAACCAGCTGAGAGCATGTAAAGCAGAGCAGTGATGCACTTTAATGGCAGGTTAGCTACAAATCTAGTTTTCTCATTATAGCATTGCTCCGGTTGGGTAGTTTTTGAAAATAAATGTGAAACAGAGGGAGAGAGAAAGAAAAACTTTCATCACTCCCTAACAGATGTATACATTTATCATGTGATCTTCAGTGGTACCTTTTGCACTCCTAAAATACATATTTATAATTCCCCTTGTGCAGGTTCCTGCAGACTGGTACTTTTGCATTACTTTAGAAGTATAGGTGTCAGATCTTCATTATGTCATGTCTTGGTTTGCAGAAAGTGTACTCAAAAGTGGCTGAGATGAACCCCTGGGTTTAGGGGCTGGGCTGCCTTGCTGCAGATAATTGATGACAGTGCAGAGTATGCTGGCACTGGACCGTCCCCACCCTTCCTGCCCACACTTGGAACTTTCTGATAAAACTGCTCCAAAGTGCGGTTGGTATAGAGACTGAACATAGTCCTTCATCCATTAATGATGGATCATTTTTTTTCCTGTCTGCAATAGGTAGTAGGGCGCTGTCTTTTCCTTAGCAAACCATTCACAATGTGTTAACTTAATTTTGTTTTGGTGTAATGCTGCTATGTGCCAGTCGGAAAATACTGATGAAACAGACCACTGCAACAAGGCACAACTGCCTCTAGTGCTTGCTTCAAAAAAAGTACCCATTGTAGGCATAAAAAGTAAAATAAGAATTTTTAGCAGGTCTGTCATCCATTGTAGGCATTAGTGCCCTGGTCAGTGATCTTGGGTTCACACATTCATCATGCATTATTACTTGATTGACAGTTGTCTTGTGATTTCAGATCTTTAACACTAGGGCTTCAGCCACTTGCCTTTTTGGTCATCTTCAAGCTTTCTCCTTCCTAGGTTCATTTACTTTGTATGAAAGGGAATTTGGCGAGCAGTTAGAACACAGAATAAGTTTCATTTACATTAGGAAGCCTAAGTTTTAACTGCAGCTGTAGTGGAAGAAGCCAGTTTCTGTTCTGCAGGAAGAAGGTTCCCTAGACCATCCAGGGATTCTAAGCTTAGTACCGTCTGAAACCTAAGGCCATGCTGTAGATCTGGTAGTAGGGCAGAGAGAGCTGACAAAACAAGGAGTAGCAGCTGACATGGTATTGCAGCATTTACCCTCACATCTTAGTGTAACACCTTTTTTTTAATTCTGTACTACTGTGAAGGGAAAAAAATGTTAATCCCAGCAGAAGTGCACGGTGAAGCATGCAGATGAATCAGCTTGGCTATAGGAGAGGTCAGTGTTTCAGTTGCTGTGTCATTCCCCTGAGTTCTAAAAAATAAGTTGTTCAGTCCTGTGCTAGCAATACAAGTGGGCAGACTGCTTGTCATAAAAGTGGGTGTCCAAGACTAAGTCTAGAAATAAAGCTTCGAGCTGTAACACATATACCAAATGCTATTTGAAGAAGCAGTGACACTTTCCTCTGTGCAGTGTGACTCCATTTCAGTAGTTAATGAGTTAAGGAAAACAGTTAAGCTGCAGCAGTTACAAATGAAAAAAGAACAGCCCACCCTTACAAAGACGACTTATAGAAACAGCTGCCCTACTTTTGATAGGTTAGTTTTATAGTAACTGCTGTAAGTTCAGATTTTATGGACACTTCAACAAGTCAGCTTTCCTTCCCCCATCTTTATTGGAAAAGTGAATAGCTTCCCTATTTATTTATTTTGTAATTTACATATGAATGCCATTTGAAAGATTTTCCCTTCCTTGTGTTTTCTGTTGTATTTTTTGGAAATATCTTTGAAAGACCAGGTCTGCCTTCCTCTGTGTGTGTTGTTCTTCATGTTATCTGGAACAGAGACCACAAATAAAGAAGTGTGGACCCAGGGGAGATGCTGCACCATGATATAGTAGGATTATGACTTATGGTTTGCAGGTTTAGGATTTTGGGTTTCTCCTATTGTTAGTGCCTTTGTGGTGGAGTGTTCATGTTCTCCCCTTGTCTTTGTGGGCTTTCTCATTGTATTATTATCACCCTATCTCCTCAGAACATATTTATTTAATTGCCCTTCTGTAAGCTTCCTTTATATGTTGAGTTTGTCATTGAAACCTTAGTCATTAAAAAGGTCCATGAGGGATCATTTTTCTTTCCTTGCTCACATAAAATGTAAAGTAAGAATTTTTATCAGGTCTGTTATCCACCAGTATGGTGATAATCCAAGTGAAGAGTGCCCTGCCGAATAAGATACTCTTCAATATAAGAAATTACAGTAGGTGACACACAATTCATATTTCCTTTGTAATTCAAATCCTTAAGAACATTTAGCCAGTGGGTCCAGCTACCCCTTTCTGCATCTCCAGGCTGATTGTGCTTTTTGGTGCATCTTTGTTTTAGAGTCTAGTTATATTTTCAGGAAGTAAAGAAGGGAGGATGGATGTTGTCTCCTGGAGTCTCCCCTGAACATTGGGAAGGTCATAGGGAGATTTGCTTATTGGGCCTTTTCTTGGACTGGTTCCTGAAGATTTTCACTTGGGTCTCCACAGTTTCCTTCCATAACACAAAGCTTTTGCCGGCAGGAGGACTGTTAAATTTTCAGCTTTTTCCTTTGTGTGTATATGTGTAAGCGTGCATCTGTGGTCAGTTTCCTTCACTTGCCAGGATGGGCTTTGGTTCCCCTTGATCCTAAATTTAATGAAGCATTTATGAAAATGAATGAATGATACAGTGTCTCTGACCTGCTGGCGAGTTGTTCAAAAGGAAAATGTGACTTGCTGGCTGAGGTAATCTAGAACATATAAAATTACAGTAGGAAATAGGTAAACGTCTTCAACCTTTAGGTGTGGAACTCTGCAGTAAACTTGGCTTATTGTTATCTTGTAGTGTTACAGATCTCCTTGTTTAACTTCTCATTCTGTGACAGTGTACACCTGCACCATTGCACAACCTTAACGCATTCATATGTATAGGTTGACCTGCGTTTCCCATGGAGCACCAACTAGTGTGTCATAACTCAGAATTATATGTCCATTGCTTGTCTGCAGTGTGGAATTGTAATAATAAATGTGGTCATATAGTGCCACAAGTGTGCATCTGTAAATGCATCAATTCAAAAAAAAAAAAATACTGTCACATTGGAAATTAAAATAAATTCAGTTTTTCTTCTGTATCAGTGGACCTGGAAAAAAAAACTTGGCAAATAACTTTTCTTTTATCTCTGTACATTTCCCAGCAGTTAAGATTACAAGTAGCATACAAGATAATTGACCAGTGTTTCTTATACAACTTTACTTTATAGTAAGAATAACTTCTGAATAAAAGAAAGAAAAAGGTATGGTTCAGCCTTTGTCCTTGAACAGCTTACTAAAGCAGGACGATGGGGAGATGTCTGACATCAGCACTTTTCTAGCTAATTGTGCTTTCAGGCGTTTGTCCTTCTTGAAGAGCTGTGGATTGTCTTTTAAGCCCCGACATCCCTGCATTACTCTGAGTACATCCTACTTACACCTAGACCTATTCCCTCTTTGTATCATCTTTGACGAGGGAGAAACAGAGGTGTAGGAGTAAATTGCAGGCAGCAGCAGAACAAGTCTTTTCAGTGTCTGTTTCAAGAATTTTAGGGCTGAGAAGATGAGCCATTTCATGCTCAGCTATGGTTTGTTTGTTTGTTAGAGATTTACAGGTCGAGAGAAGCATGTTTCTCATAACTTTTTAGTAGATTCTTTGATAAAACCAAAATGTGTGGACAGAAGACCCAAAACCAAGTAATTTTTTTAAATATTAGGCCAAGTGTTTTGCTCTTGGTTGTGATGCTTGATCATCATTTGTTTTCTACTTAGTGACTACTGCAGGCAAGTTAATGGTCTGTTAATGGGGTCTCTATGGCCCATGCTTTTGCAAATGTGGGTGTGGCAATATGAAAGTAATATTTTTGTTCGGTAATGCGCTTTTTTAAAAAATATTAGATTTTACAAGTTATATGTTTTTCCTGATGAATGGTTGTCTACTCTTTCTCTCTTGTCTTTGAAACAAAGTACAAATTTTATAGGGTTGCCTGTTTTTGTGTAACAAAATTGCTTTTCTAGATGTTGAATTGTCCCCAGGAAAGAAAGTATTGTTTTCTAATCTAGGATATATATAAAGGCGAGCAGCATTTACCAGTAGTTAAACCTCCAATAGTTGTCATCCATACTTCATCAAAAAGAACATTGTTAAGGGCAGTTTTTTTGTACTTTGCAGCCTAACATGGAGGCTTGGATGTATTTGGTGCATTTTTTTTTTCAAATTTGTTAGCTAATAAAGATGAAAACGAAAATCTGTAGCAGCAGAAATTGTAAGAGACAGTTTTATCAGTTATAAGTTTATTTTGTTGTCAGGGCTAGTCAAGGAAACATTAAGTGATTTTAAGTAATTAAAAATTGTACACAGGACAGAAGTATGGTGCTGTAATCCCTGGCATTATTGACAGATTCTAATTCTCAGTGATGCACCAGAAAATGAAAAATGTTATATGGGAAATCTTCAGGTTGTATTAATTTCCACATAGATTAGGTTTGAAAGAGTTAAGCTTCCTGTTTGTGGTCATAAGATTCTAATTTACTGTACCTATAGCAATTATGTTCTAATTTGGGACATTACACAGATGGACAAGCCTGACTTTTTTTTCCCTGAATGTTTTCTTAGGTCAGTGAACTTTTTGCTCGATACATTGATGAGAGGATCCAAGAAAGCAGTTGCACAGATTCTTCCAACACAGAGGCATTAAATCAGCTGCAAGTGTTCCTAGAGCCAATGCTTTTTCTTTCTGGGCTGGAATTGGCTAATAGCTTTGAGCACTTTTATAGGTAATTTCTGTTAACATTTTGTTGCCACAATGTGTTACTTTTTCTGGTTTGTTAATTGAAATGTGATATGTTGGATTTTAAATAGTGGTTCTTCCATATATATTTCTATTGCCAATTATTTGTTTAGGAGTATTTGTTACTCAAACTGCTTTTCAAACTTACAAAATCTGGTGAAGCAGAGGTAATGAGGCACACAGAGAGAAAGGTGAGCAACAAAAAATGGCCAAAAATGAAATGATCTGTACACCGAGCCTCTGTGTGTTACTGAATTCTTCAAAGTTCTTTATGCTGTTAGTTATTAACCAACCAGAGGCGCAACTTGCCGGGCCAGAGTGAGGTGGTGCATAGTTATAATTCTAAAGTTCCTTTTTGCTGAATTATACTGAAGTCGTAAGCATCCATTTTCTGTGTGCCAGTGTTCTCAGATTAATTTGAACTGCATTTATTTTGCATTGTTATTTATGCAGATTCTACACATGTATAATAAGCTTAAGAAATGTAACTTCAAAGGCCCATCTGCAGTGAATATATTTGGTTGCTTCCATCCTTGCCATCTCATAGTTTTTATTCACATCTCTCTCACTTGTATTTTACAGAAACATTTGCTCTTTTTGAACAACATGCACTATCTATGTGCCATGGGAAGGGGGCAACCAAACCCCTTCATTCTCCTGCACTTTCCATCTGATCATTCAGCTTATTTTTGTAAAGTTGGTTGTCGGGAAAAGTTCTTACATTTGAGGTCAAAAAAGCAGACCTTCCTAGTGACCTACACTCTGGTGATAAATACTTCAGGACCACCAGAAATGCTCCATTTCTTGCCTTGGGCTGTATTCCTACGTCAGTTAAGTGTTTCAGTCTCCCAACTTAAGTGTCAGAGAGAGAGAGAGAATCTTGAAGCCTTCATCAGTGTTCAACCCTTGGTACTGATTGAGAGGGTTTAACAAAATTAACTAGAGGGTGTATTGAGCATTAAGTGGCAGAGGTCACAAAGAGAGCAGCAATTCTCAGAATGTCCAACCTCCCAGAAAACTTTTCTAGTAGGCAAACTAGTGGTACTGTGGTCCTTCATTGGAATGGCAGCAGTCTGCCACCTGTGGCCTTGCCTCACTGTTGCCTTCTGGATGATTTTTGAGGGTCATCCCTTCTTCCACATGTCCATGTAGCAGACCATTGCATGTGACGTTTGGGTTTGCGATATAATTTCTAGAGTCTGTTCCCTTCCTTTCTACTCCCAAACTGCAGACTTGATGATGTCCTTTTCATTCTTCCAAAAAATGGGTCTAGGATTCGATCCTTGTATCTGACTCGGCCCCATGTATAAGACTTCGGATCCAATTCTTGAGCTTCTCCTCCTACTCATAATGCTGTATTCCATCCCAACTCCTCAGATCTCGTTTGATGCCATCATGGTAAGGAGGAGGTTACTGGTTCTCAATCAAGTAAGACTTATTTTTCATAAAGCAGGTGTAAGTGGTTGGGTTCGGCTAGTACTTTGTCAGATACATCCCTTCCCCTTGGAGTCTTGACCCTGGATAGCTTGGATCCGATTCTCCCCATAGGGCTCTGATCCGGGGGTAGCCCTGACCTCCTTTCTTTGGCAGCTTCGGCTCTGAGGAAGGTGGAGACATTTCCCCAGGTCAACTAACTTTCCAGGTGGTAGAAAGGGCTTTCTCTTTGCACAGAAAACCATCCTGTCTTACCTCAGATCCTAACCAGTGCCCCTCATTGGGTCTGAATTCTGAGCCCATCATTTCTGCTCCTCAGGATCAGCCATTTCCGGGAAGCCTCCACACATGTTCCCCAGAGGGATCCCCTCCTTTCTGGCACCTCTCCCAAACACACTATGGAAGAACTCCCTTGGAAGAGAACATTTAATAGGAGGCAGACTCTGCATATGAAGTCTGTCATGGAAGATGCTGATTTTGATGAGGGAGAAGGATCCCCCCCGATCACCAGCTGATGGCATCTCCTTTGGGGACACCTCTGAAATCCTTTAACAAAAGGGTTGGGTGGTCTTCCCAATCTCCTTCTCCTGAGGAATCAGTGTTCCTGGAGGCTTGCTGCTGGCCCATCTACTTCTTGGGTGACCCCTCTCAAGCAGATTAACTTATTGACTTGGTTTCCCACCAGGCTGGGATGGAACCAGACACTGTTGGACCTATCCCCAAACGCCTGGACAAGTTTTTAATTCTCCCTTCTGATAGATCCCACTGGAGCAAGGGAATCCCAGTTGATGCCATTTTTGGCGGCAGCCACTAAAAAGGAGCTAGCTGAACAAAACTCCTCTATCCATCCACTGAACATGAAGGGCAGGGCAGTGGACAGACTTGGAAAGTGTGTGTATGCCTCAGCTACATTCGTGCTGAGGTCATTGAACTACCTGGCATACTTCACTCATCTGCAGAGAGATTTGACCAAGGAACTTTGAAACACACTCTGATTCCATGTCTGCGGAGGATTTCAAGAAAGTTTCTCCTCAACTGGCCACTCTACTGTCCATTTTGAATGCATCGATGAGGCTGATCTCTCATGCAGGGAAGGATGCCTCATGAGCTGCTGGTTGAGGCGCAGCTATTAGGAGACATGCTTGGATGAGGCTATGTGACTTTGTGGAAGCCTTTAAGTTATCATTTGCTAATGCCCCATTTAATGGCTCTTCTTTGGCCAATCAATTAAAAATACACTTACCTGAAGTGAACAGGAGGGAAAGAATGCCATAGGAATCAGATCTTCTACTACTCAATGTACATTCTCTGGGAGCCAACGGGTGGTAAGAAGATGTGGTTCCGGAAATATCTGGGACCATTTCAGGATCGTGCGGGGGGACACTTCCTCCAGCCACAAAGGATCAAGTTTCAGTGGATGACGTCACCCCAGAGGCAGAGGGGATCTGCAAAATCAGGGTTTCAGAAACTCTTTCTCTGATAGGCCGTATCAGTGTTCCCCGACTGTCCGCCTCTGGAGGCAGTTGGGGGTTGTTTATCCTTGCACCTAGATGCCGGGACAAGCATCACAAGAAATTCATGGGTGCCAAGAATCCTTTTCAGTGGTTGCTTCATGCCATTTTCCCTTCCTGCGCCTGCCCAAAGAAAGAAACTTCCTAAGGTTCCACCCAGACAGAGGAAAGACTGCTCAGGAAGTACGAAAGTTGCTACAGAAGAGTCATCCAGGAGATTCCACCCAAACAGATAGGCTTCAGAACTTATTCCAGCTTCTTTTTAGTGCCAAAGAAAACAGGGGACTTAAAACCCATTTTGGATCAAAGCAACATGAACCAATATGTAAAGAAGCTGTAGTTCCGAATGGTTACGATTCAGTCCATCCTGCCTTTTTTGCACAAGGACAACTGGATGTGCTCTGTAGATCTCCAGGATGCGTACTATCACATCAGAATAGATGGGCAATCCAGAAGAAATCGGTTCTTTCATCAGTCATTACCAATTCAGAGTGGCATTTGGTCATCTGTGGAGACCAAGTTGCATATCCGCATCCTAGAGATGACAGTAATCCTTCTGGCATTGCAGGCATTTCAAGGCGTTCTGCACCCCGAAGGATTAAATCCAAAAAGCAGCCACAGATAAAAGGACAAAATACTTAAATAAACACTCTAGTGCCTCGGCAAAGAGCCTTCAAGGAGTAAAATGCACAGTGCAAAAACAACCAGTACATACTCGGAGCAATTAAACAAGCAGTTAATCAATTAGTTAAGTAAATACTTCCAATTACTTTCATTGTCAATCCAATTGGCATCAAAGTATTATATTTTAAAATGTAGATTGATTCTTTATGCAGCAATTTATCCTTAAGGAGAACCATTTCACCCATATTTACAAAAATGTGTTCCAAAATATTCCACTTTAAAATTTTAGGTTACTTTAATGGAATATTTTAATATGCATAGCTAAGGGGCTCATTATAGGTTCATAGGTTGTTACTGGGCTATCCGCCCAAAGGCATATATTAGCCCAGCCACATTGTGCGGTATTCACCGCCCCTTTAGTAGTTCCCTAAACACTTGTACTAGCAGCTAGTACCCTTGGCCCCTATCTAGTAGTGCTGTTGGTGTGATCCCCGGTGTGAACTTTCTGTTACCCATCCACTCATCAAGGTTCCTCTTGAAGAGTGATAGTGAGGTGCTCTGTCTTATGTAGATCGGGACCCTGTTCCATAGTAAGGGAAGTCTCTGCGAAGGGAATCTATCTCTCCAGCATATTCTATTCATTGTTGTGTTGAGGTTTATATCCCTAGAGCGTGTAGCTCGAGTAGATTTGGTTTTGCTAAGGTGGAGCATGTTCAACAGTTCTGGGTTGGACATGGCTCTATACGTTAGACAGAGATCGCCTCTGAGAAAGCGGTATGCAACAGAGAACAGTCTTAGTTTTTTCAATCGTGCTGAATAGGGCAACTGTTTGAGGCCAGTAATCCTCTTGGTTAGGTACCTCTGCGGTCTCTCCAGCTGCTGGAGATGTCTAGCCAGGTACATTCCAATTGGTGCATTGTACTCAATAATGGGTCTGATGAGGGAAGAACAGAGGGGCACCATTACATCCTTAGATCTTGATGCAAAACCTTTCGTGATCAGATGGGTTACATGGAAGGATTTTCTAACCACTTTGGCAACATGGTTATCAAAGGAAAGCTGATCATCTCTTGGGTCCCTAGATCCCTTATTTCTTCTTCAGACTTCAGGGGATTGCCTCCTATGTTGTAGTTTGCGGGTACTCTGTTTTTTCCAAAGGGGATTACTATGCATTTTTTTGCATTTAGCTTGAGACCGTGGCTTTGACACCATGCATCAGTCTCATTTAGGCCTTCTGGAGAATCTCCATGTCGGCCGGAGATTCTATTATAGCACCCAGTTTGCAGTCATCCGCAAACTTAGTCAGCCACAGCCCTTCCGTGCTTGCCTGTACTTCTGAGAAGTATATGCCAAACAGGAGGGGCCCCAGGACAGAGCCCTGAGGCACACCACTCATTACAGGTCTGGATTCGGACATAGATCCCGCTACTCTTACTTTATGGGATCTGTCTGAGAGCCAGTTTGCGATCCATCTTGTGACGTAAGGGTTTATGCCCAGGCTAGTGAGCTTATCAATAATACCTGAATGGGGAATGGTGTCAAATGCTTTAGCAAGGTCAAGGTAAGCCGTGTGTACCTCCTTTCCCTTATCTATAGCCTGAGTAACTGTTTCAAAGAAATCCACCAGGTTCAGGAGGCATGATCTGCCCTTGACGAAGCCGAACTGTGTGGGGTCTAGCGACTGGAGGTTCCCAATCTCTCCATTTATGAGTTCCATAATGATTCACTCCATAGCCTTACAGATCAGACTGGTCAGGCTTATTAGTCAGTAGTTCCCAGGGTCAGTTGTGGCCCCACCCTTGTGTAGCGGGACCACCGTTGCCATGCGCCATTCTTTGGGCACATATCCTGTGGAGAGGCTGAGACTGAACAGGGTATTAAGATGCGGGGTTAATTCCTTTTGGAGCTCGCGTATGACACAGCCTGGGACACCATCTGGTCCCATGGAGGCAGTGTTTTTAGCTTTAGATAGAGCCTTGTTAACCAACGTATCAGTAATAATTGGACTTACACAATCCCCTGGAATGGTAATAGGCCCTGTGGGGGGGGGGGGTTGCACTGAACCTGTCAGCCAAGATGTTGGCAATGTCAGAAGGGTCAGAGTATTTTGTTCCATTTTGTGCTAGCTCAGAACAGACCTGAGCATTGCCATTTAGGTTTTTGACATAGCCATAGAAGGGCCTTATGGTTATCCTTGGCAACTTTCTTTTCAAAATTAGCTTTAGTTGACTTGATGAGGGCCCTCAGTTTCTTACTAATGCTGATCAGGGATGATTTTTCTACTTGAGATATGGCCTTTTTTTGTATAAGTCTCCTCCTTTTATTGTAAAGTTTGCTTATGGCCGGGGTCCACCGGACTTATTTCTTCTTGCTTGAGGAAGGAGTCTTGGTTTTATTTGGGATAGCATGGCCCATGCAATCCTGAAGATGCATATAGAGTGCATATAGACATATTATGTCTCTAACATGTTCTTGCAATCTAACTTTGAAAAGCCCTGTAGCTTTCCCCTATGTAAAACAACTCACATGGACATTTTCAAATCTAAACAGTTCTCTCTGTATTACATGAAAATTTTCCTGAGGGACTATAATTCATCCCATTAATTTTAGGAAACACATTAACCACTAAATTACATATACACTTACCACATTGTAAAGTGCCTCTTCTAAGAGGAAGTGGACTACAAATCATATTCTTAGGCATAACAAATCTGCTATTAACTACCATATCAGGTATGCTACGACCTTTTTTAAAAGACACATATGGTGCAGTACTAATTATTTTGGCCAATTCTGTATTCTTTAAAAGCATAGGCCTATAATATCTCACAAGTTGAGTGATCTGTTCACTCAAAATATTAAAACCAGTTACAAAATAGATCTGCCTTTTATCACTACTTATTCCACCTATATTTAGGGGTCTCATTGAACTATATCCAAAATGTGGCGGTACCTTCATGTCACAATTACTTAACTTCTTAACTTGTCTACTATAGACCACCCTCTCCTGATTATTACATTCTGACAGAACTTTATGTAATGCTTCTATCATCTTATCTGATATTGTTAATCCTCGTTCATTCCTTACGTATGGTTATCTGTTCCGACCTCGGAACTGAGCCGGCCATCTTCCAAGCTCGTGTCAGCTACAAACTCTCGAGCAAAAACTCTTACGTAGAATTCCCCTCTCCCTGTTATCTCCGATTTCGTTTTCCGCATCGCCATTCGGTCGTGTCAAGCTACTTCTCTTGAGCTAAGTATAATATTTTGTTGTCATACTAATCTAAAACAGCTTTTTCTTTCAGAAAAGTTTCCAAATAGTTTTTTCTTACCTTATCGCATTTAGTGACTATCCCTTCTTGAAATTTTTCAATCTTTTTTACCGCGAGGTATTTCTTCTTTACCATCGTTGGTAGACCCCTTTTCTTCATTACCTTTGGGTATTTCTTGTACCATTGCTGGTATTCTTTCTGATTTCCTTCTTTCCTGTCATGGCAGATAAAAAAGGTAGTCCAGGATTTAAGAGATGTTCAGATTGTGGCCATAAATTACCTACTTCAGATGCACATTCTCTGTATGTCTATTGCTTGGGTGTGCCTCATTTATCAGTTGATCCTCCCTGTGGAATTTGTAAGAACTTCTCTAACAGGAAGTTGATTGAGAGGAAAAATAAATTGTTACTGAAGGGGCTACTCAAATCTCCTTTTACAGAGGCTATTTCTGGGTCGGAGGCTTCAACCCCTCCAAGATCCCATAAGAAAAAGACTGATGATCATTCCAAGGCCAAATCTCTTCCTTTGTCCCTGGCTGGGGTCTCCCACCAACCGAAACCTAAGAAGGCTATTCTACTTGGGATCGGACTCTTTCCGCTCCAGCACTTTCGGTGCCTAGACTTTCGGCACCGAGGCCATCGGCACCATCTGTGATTTCGGGACAGACTAGCGTGCCCTTTACCATATCGGTATTGAGGGGCTCCTCGGTTCAGACCTCTCTACCGGCACCAACTATGCAATCGGCGCAGACTGTAACCTCATCGGCTCTGACACCTTACCCGGAACCGACAACTCAGTTATTGACACCGATTTTTTTTGGTCCCAGCCTTGGCACCGACAACCACTTTGGCACCGACCTTATTGTTGGTGCAGACCATGACTTCAGCACCGATGATTTTCTTGGTGGAGACACCTGTAGTTCAGTCTCTTACGGCCCCGTTGTTTTCAGTGCAGACTGGTGAGGTGGGCACCGAGCTTGTCCCATATGTGGATAGATCTGACTTTCCTTCAGCCATGTCCGTGAAATCCACTAGAAGCCTCTCTGAACATGACGTGTTGCGTCTTGTGGATCAAATGCTTTTGGCCAGAGGTATCCCACCCCCCAGGACCTATCCTACCTTGGGAGGTGATCACCCGTTGCCAAAGACCCCTACTTATTCTCCTCCTTCATTGCCTTTGAAGCCCCTTGATATAGCACAGTCTTCCCCCGTCTATGGTTTCCTTTATGGACCTCACTAAGGAACCGCAGTTGCCTTTGTGGCAGGAGAGTTTTGCTATGACCCAGGATGTCAGCTGTGGCATACGTAATTTGGTGTTTCACAGCCATCCAGGGACTCAGAGTCGGCAGGCTGTGCCACTTAGGGGAGGGGTGACACCTGTCCTGAACACTCAGCCCTCTTCAGGTGGACCGGCCTTCCAACTAATGGAGAAGGTTTTGGCATCTACTGGCGATACTGTGCTGTCAATCTCCCCGCAGTCCTCCGGACCGCAGTGTACACAAGTCGCTCCCAGTGGACACCGGGCACAAGGGCCTCAGGATGTACTCCCACAAGAAATCCCTTTTGCGTTGTCTTTCCCAGCTTCTCCCTCTGAGGAAGTTCATCGAAAAAGCTTGTGCAAGAGGAAACACATGGACTCCAAAGAGGAGTCCCTTACTGAAGACACAGACTTGGATGATGGGGAAGGGTCCCCTCCCTCACCCTCTCAGGTATCCTTTCGATATATCCTCGAAATCCTTAAACAGAGGTGTGACTGGCAGCCCTCTAAACCGACCTCTGAAGAGTCTGTGTTCCTGCAGGCCTTTCGTGCCCGGCCCCCTACCTCCTGGGTTACTCCACCTGTCCGGCTCGTCGTGCAGCGTGCGTGGAAGGCTCCTGACACCGTTGAGGCCATTCCCCAGAGGCCAGATAAAATTTTGTCCCCTCCTGCTGACCCCCATTGGTCCAAAGGTCTTCTTGTAGATGCGGTGGTGGTGGCGGCCGCAACCAAGAAGGACCTGGCGGAAGAAGAAAGCCAGACTGTCCATTCGCCCAACAAAGAGTCACGGGCTCTGGACAGAATAGGGAAGCGTACTTGTGCATCAGCAACCTTTGCAATCAGGTCCCTGAATTATATGGCACACTTTACCAGGCTTCAAAGGGATTTAGTTTCTGAGCTCTCTGAAACTTTGGTTGGTGCCGTGTCTGATGAGGTCCGTGACAAAGTGGCTTCTCGGCTGGCTACCATTAAATCGATATCAAACTCCTCCATGCGCCTGATATTTCATGCATCAGAAGGAGCAGCTAGAGTGGCGGGTTCAGGTGTTGTTTTGAGACGACACGCCTGGATGCGCTTATGCAGTTTCGCGGAACCCTTCAAGGCTTCCTTTCTCAACGCTCCCATCGAAGCTTCCTCATTGTTTGGACCAAGGTAAAAGCACACTGGCCAGATGTGAACAGGATGGTGAGACCCTTTCTGCCATGGGTGTCCGTTATTCTTCCCCTCAATGTGCTTTCTCCAAAAACCAGAAGAGTGGGAAGATATGGTACAGAAAGTCTCAGGGTCCTTTCCGTGACATACAGGCCAAGTTCTCCCCTAGAGGCAGAGGGGGAACTCACAGGGAAGATGCCCTTTTCGGGGCAGAGGGAGTCCGCGTAACCATGGTTCCAGGGACTCTTTTCCTGGTCAAGCCTACCAGCGCTCCTGAAGAGCGGCCCAACTTCTTTCCTCTGGAGGTGGTTGGGGTCATTTCTCCTTGTACCCTTCTGCCTGGACAACCATCACTGACTCTTGGGTACAAAGGATAATAACCAGAGGTTACCATATTCCCTTCAATCTTTGTCCTGCCCCCCCCCAACAAACTTACCCGACGTTCCACCCAGTCAAAGGGAAGAAAGCAGCACTAGAGATAGCAAAGCTGCTAAGAAAAAGAGTCATCCAAATAGTCCCTCCAGACCAGATAGGATCCGGATTCTACTCGAGACTATTTTTGGTGCCAAAGAAAAGGAGGACTGGAGACCAATTTTGGATCTCAGTGTATTGAACAAGTTTGTAAGAGTACAAAAATTCTGGATGGTCACAATACAGTCTATCCTTCCGCTTTTGAAAAAAGATGATTGGATGTGCTCGATCTTCAAGATGCGTACTACCACATAAAAGTGGACAGGCCATCAAGAAGATTCCTTCGCTTCCGTGCGGGAGCCAGTCACTATCAGTTCAGAGTACTACCCTTCGGACTATCTACAGCCCCCAGAGTGTTCACAAAGTGCATGGCAGTGGTCACAGCTCACATGCGACTACAAGGATTCCAGGTGTTTCCATACCTAGATGACTGACTCATCTCCGCCCCCACCAGACATCTGTTGGAAGAAGCCCTGGCATACTCTCTCCTTGCTGCAGAAAGGCTAGGCATAACCATAAACTGACAAAAATCCAATCTCACCCCGTCTCAGTCCACAGAATTCATAGGAGTCATATTGGATACAAAGAATTGCAGAGCATCCATTCCAGAGCACAGAATTCTAAGGATAAAGCAACAACTGATCCCAATTCTTTCAAGGGAGAAATCCGCAGCTCACTCTGTCCTACAGCTGTTGGGTTCCATGGCAGCCTCCATCAACATTGTCCCCCCTGGCCAGGTTTCACATGAGACTTCTACAATGGCTACTGCTCACCCAATGGTATCCTTTTCAGTATCCTCTTTCAGCCAAGATTCGAGTAACTCACAGGTGCGAACAGGATTTAAATTGGTGGATGATCCACAACCCGTCACAATGGTCTCGCCCCTTCTCCCCCCAGCAGCCCAAGGCTACAGTGACCATGGATGCCTCCCTGATGGGGTGGGGGTGGGGGGCTATGTCAGGGACAGACAGTCCAGGGCACTTGGTCCATATTTGGAGGCCCAACTGCATATAAATGTTCTAGAGCTGAGGGCGGTGCTTCTGACTTTGCAAGCATTCCATCCCCTACTGCCGTCTGGGACTATTGCAATACAATCAGACATGGCATGGTGGTCTGATACATCAACAAACAGGGCGGAACCAAATCTTTACCCCCTTTGTCGAGAGGCCATGAGGATATGGCAATAGGCGATGGCTACCAACCGTTTTCTTCTTGCAACGCACATTCCTGGGAGTTCCAACGTGATAGCAGACAGACTCAACAGGTGCATTCTACAACCTCACTAGTGGTCCCTGAATCCCTTGATAGCGGCGGAGATCTTTCACCGCTGAGACCTTCCTTGCTGGCGACCTCTTTGCATCCCCAACCAACTACAAATGCAGCAACTACTTCACCCTGATTCCCCCTCCGGGACATATAATTCAGGGACCTGATTCAGGGACTCTCTAGTCCACGATTGGCCCTCAGGTCTTTTTTATGCATTTCCACCTCTTCCTCTCATTCCCCACTTTCTGAAGAAAGCCCGTTGGTTGAAGAGCAAGGTGATCCTCATAGCACCATATTGGCCTCGTCAGATTTGGTTCCCCTTCCTTTGGCCTCACCTTCTAGATCAACCATGGATTCTCCATCCGACTCCGGGGTTGATCTCCCATCCACAGAATTTGATTCATCCCAACTTGGACAGCCTGAAGCTCACTGCTTGGCTCCTCCAATTCCCTTGATTGCCAGGCAGAATGATCTTTCTTTGCCAGTACGGGACATTCTTATTGCATCTCATAAGTCTTCCACTAGAATTACTTATCTAAGCAAGTGGAAAAGATTTACCTGTTGGCTGAAAGAAAAGCAAGTAGATCCTTTTTCGGCACCGGTATCAATAGTACTAGAGTATCTAGCCAATCTATTCCAATCGGGTCTATCAGCCTCTACCATTAGAGTTCATTTGGCTGCAGTATCTAATTTCCATGAGGGTGTCCAAGACTCCTCTCTTATGTCACACAAATTATGCAAGACCTTCATAAAAGGTGTGAATCATCCGAAGCCCCCTTTTAGAGAAACCTATTCAACCATGGGACCTGTCATTAGCTCTACAAGCTCTGACAAGGCCACCTTTCGAACCAGCTTCTTCATGCAACCTCAGATATTTGTCATTGAAAACCTTGTTTTTGGTCACCATTACTTCTGCCAGACGTATCTCTTTGCTTCAAGCCTTATGCATCAGGAGTCCATACTTGATTTTTCATAGAGATAGTGTCTTTGAGAACTAATCCTTCCTTTCTGCCTGAAGTGATCTCTGAAATGTCCATTAATCAAACCATTGAATTGCCTGTTTTCTTCCCCAGTCATTCAAACAAAGGAGAGTATTGCCTACATATCCTAGATATTCACAGGCAAATTTGCTTCTACTTGAACAGGACTAAGAGCTCTCGTAAATCAGACCAATTATTTTTGGCCTATTCTGGACCTAGATTAGGATGTGCTGTTGCTAAGGTCACATTGGCTAGATGGTTGAAAGACCTTGTGACCTTCATTTATACACAATGTAATATTCCATTGCCGACTACCATAAAGGCTCATTCGACAAGGTCGGTGGCAACTTCTGCTGCCTTCCATGCCAGAGCTTCTTAACATGACATCTGTGCAGCTGCAACTTGGGCTACGCCTCATACCTTCATCAATCATTACAAGTTGGATTTGGCCTCCAGGGGTGGGGTAGAGCATCTTTTGGTTCTGTGGTGCTCAGGAATGTCCTTCCATGAGAGCCTCCCGGGAATAGAGGTAGCTGGGGACTCTGTACAGTATGTAAGTAATGAACGAGGATTAACAATATCAGATAAAGAAGTTATGTCTTACCATAATGTTCCATCTGTATTGTTGATCCTCGTTCAGTCATTACGACCCTCCCTCCTTCCCCCTCCTGTGGCTTCTAGTGGATTTTCACCATCCAGTTCTATTAGGTAATTTGACCAGAGGTAGCCTCTACCTTCTTTTGACTTGCAAAGTCAGTCTGAGGTAACAGGGAGAGGGGAATTCTGGGTAAGAGTTTTAGCTCGAGAGTTTCTAGCTGGCAAGAGCTTGGAAGATGGCCAGCTTGGTTCGGAGGTCGGAACCGATATTCATATGTAATGACTGAATGAGGATCAACAATACAGATGGAACGTTATGGTAAGACATAACTTCTTTTTCTTTACTATAGCTCCTACTAATAAACATATTTAAAATGTATTGGGCTTCCCTATCAAAATCCACACCTTGATAACAAAGTTTACCAAGACGTAGGAACTCCCCATATGGTAATGCCATATTTAAATTGGGAGGATGGCAACTGTCCCTATAAAGAAAAATATTCCCTGCCACCATTTTCCTACGTACCAAACTAATAATTCTCCCATCATCCAGTCCTCTTAAGTTTAAGTCCAAAAAATTCACACCTTTCCCAATTGGAGACCATCTGATTTAAAATTAAATCTATTGTTTTGCAGGGATTGTAAAAAATCATGGGCCTCATTAAAACCTCCCTTGCAATAAAAATGAAGCCTTCTATATGCTTATAATAACCCATCACATATTTTGTGTAAAAAAAAAAATTTTTTTTGATATAAGTACTCCCACCTCAATGATAGCCATAGTCAAAGTAGCAGACATGGGGGCTAAAGGGTGCCCCCGTGGCTGTACCCTGTATTTGATGAAATATCTCATTATTAACGACACATTTTTTTCAAGACTAAATTTCACAAGTTCTACAATATAACTTGAAAGTGGGCCATCTCCTACAAAATATTGTATGGATTCCAGCCCATGATAATGTTTGATGTTTATATGTAAACTTTGCACATCAAACGTCATCCAATACATATCCCTGTTTCATTCTAAACCTAAGTTTTTATTCAAAAAATCTTGAGCTTCTCTAATATAAGAAGGGATATTTTTTAACAAAAGGAAATAAATATTCATGTCAAAACACACTAATACAAGAACGAACGAAGACAAAACACACTAATGTAATGCAAAAATACTTGAAGGCAGAAACTATAAGGACATCCCGTTAGATTATCCGAAACTTATATACTTTTGGTCAGCAATAAAATATAGCAAAGTCATATCCCTGAACATAAAACTTTTTTTCAAGTTCATTCTTACTAAAATAATGTAATTTAAAACCTTTATTTAGTAATAATTTATATTGCTCAAGTGCTTCCTTCTAACACTCAGTATTACATCTCTCATACACATAAACATCTTCTAAAAGGTCATAGCACATTTTAGCATATTACTTATAATTCATCTCAACAATTTTATTGCTCTTGTCAGAGGGCATTATAACCAGTTCACCATCATTGCAAATAATCTTCATGACTTGCCATTGGGTTTTTTTCAAGTTATATTTAATACTATATTTAGATTGTGTAAAATGTTTAAATAATTGTTCTGCAGAAAAATTGAAAGAAACTGAAAATTGCACCATGCATTCATTAGTAAAAGGGGATATAAATGTATTGTTATAATTACCCCGATGTATCTAAAGGACAATATGCATTTGGTAAAATTTCATTCCACTCAGCTTCGTTTGGCACACAAGAAAAAAAGATTTCCTCAGAGCCTTCTTCAAAACATTCTTCTTTGTTTTCCCCATGTTCCTCTTCTAATTGCTTACTTCCGAAAGAATATGCAAGATGTAGCTTCCTTATAACCAGAACATGCAAATAGGGAGAAATGTTAGCACATATTTCAAACCTAAATGCAATGCTGATGCTAATACTTCAGACAAAACACAACTTGAGATATTAACAGTTAAACCAGTATCGTTATTACAGTATATCACATAACCTTTTCCATTTTTATTGTAATCAACCTTTTTTGTATTGCTGTTTTGAATGTACTTCTAGTTTTTAATCTGTCTGTTCCTCCTCTTCTTTTTCATTACCCAATGGGTTCATTCAGTCTGACGCTCTCCGAAATCTATTCATATGTACAGCTGATTCCTGTGCTGGTGGTAAAGGAGGATAAACATCTCTATTGCTCTTCCAGTCTGCAAGTGTCTCTGCATCATCTGATGAAGCGAAAGAAACTAATGGCTTTTTATTACTTCCAGTTTGATGCTCCATTGTTGATTGGTCACGAGATTTAAATTTCATAAAAATATCCTAGCCTTATTTTAGTCCCGAAGATCCCTGTTCAATTTTTCCTTTTTCCCCTCAATCCGTTCCTGCTCGTAGGACTTGAGTGTATCATTTGTTCTGAAGTTGTTTTCATTTGATCTTCAACCTGTGGGACATGGATCCAGTACAGATTTGACTCCGCCGCATTTTTTCAGCATCGGATCAAGCTTCGCCTGTACCCATAATACCCCTGTCTCGTTCCTCCCCTCAGATCTCCTTTGCCACTCATGAGGTTCAACAGCGCAGATTGCAGCTCCAAGTATCCTCAGTGTTAGTAAGCTTTATCATGAGTATTTTTCATCTTTTTATCTTCTCTAATTCTCTGCTGTAGCCTCTCTTACTTTACCTACCCTATTCCTGTGTGCTAGTGCGTTGGTTCTTGTTTTATTAAAAAGAAAAGTCTTCTCTATCTTCTCTTCCCGCTTCTTTCTCTCTTTTGGTGTGTGTGTGTGTTCCTCTAGCCATGGCAGAAACCCTTAAGCCAAACTTCAGGAAGTGTACCCAGGGTGGTCACAAGCTGTCCCTGCTGATGGCCACACACTCTATGTAGTGTGCTTAGGGAAAGAACACCTAGAGACCTCCTGTTCGATCTGCTCAGGCTTTAACCCCTGTGCTTTCATCAACAGGAAGAACAAGCTCATTGTTAAGGGCATCCTCCCTCTGGAGGCTGCCACCCCCTCAACAACTTCTGCCCCAGTTTCTGGGACTCAGTCTTCCTCTAAGAAGCCCAGGGATGGGGAGAGGTCTCGTCCCAAAGACCGGGACAGGCCTAAGAAGTGGTCTCCTTACTGCATATCTATTGAGGAACCCCCGGACAAGTTTAGGCTGGATCCAAACCGAGGATCACCTTGTCACTGGTCTCTGAGTTTTTCACCTGAGCCAGAGACCTCTCAGTGCTGTTTCCCTCTTACTGCCTCCCCTTGGCACCTCTCCAGGCCTGGGTTGGTGACTTCTTCCATCCAGTCCACCCGTAGTCTTTCCGAAGCCAAGGTGGACAGAATGATGGGGAGGTTCATCTGGACCCAGATCCACTTGGGAGTCTTGCCGGTGCCCTCCCCTCTGGGAGCTTGCAGTCTACTTTTCGTCCCATTGCTCCTTCTCTGATCCAACCCTGGCTTCGGAGTCATTGGGTCCGAGGTTTCCCAGCATCGAGAGGTCAGCACCGGTGGATGTCCTTCAAGGATGCATCTGCAGTCATAACATATGGGTTGTCCTGCCTCAGGCAGCCCTTCGTTCGGCCGGATTCCAAAGTCTGGGTCTGGGCTCGGCTGATGTCGCATCTTCCCCGACGTCAGAGCTGCTGGGGTATAAAGGCATCAGCCGACGCCATTTTCCTCATTCTTTCTTGCCGCGCAGTGCCCGAAGCAGAAGCTGTTCGCAAGTGCCGGTCGGTCAGATCCAGAGATTCAGCTACCGAAGACTTCTAAAAAGCTAAGTACCTCGTTGGGGACTCTTTCTTGCCTCAGCCAATGTCAGACAAAGTAAATAATTGTTTAACTTGTGGGAAACAAATACCTCATAAGGATTTCCATTCCTACTGCCTTCCTTGCTTAGGCCCAGACCACAACGTATCAGCTTGTTTAGCCTGTGCCTCCTTCAACCGACGGACTCTTAGACGTCGGTCGGAGTTTGCAGAAGAGTTTTTTGGATCCGCTTTTGCATATAAAATGCCGTCGGAGACTCCGACTACACATTTAGCCAAAAAACGCAAGGAAAAGGACCGACACTCGCGGCCCGCGGTTTCGGCTGAAACCATGGTTAGGCCTACCGCAAGTGTCTCGGTTTCGGCTTCTGCCGAAATCATACCTCTGACAACCGAGGCCAGAGAGGCCCCGGCTGAGTCAGCTACAGAATTCCCTACCGAAGAAGCAAGTGCACAAGACTTGTCCGACACCATTCCCTTGGACATTTCCACTCCTGCACGTGGGGCAGCTAGGCCCCCTGCCTCTATGTCTATTAAGGCTTTCTCCAGGGCTAAAGCAGCTAAAATTACTAAAGCTTTACCTGCAAAATCAACTCCTCAGAGACCATACTCAAGTTCCCAGATTCTCAGTCTTGCTGAGGACCTTATTTCTCTGATTAGGGGTTCCCAACCTCACCCAGACAGGGCCTCCCAACCTCCTCCTGACAAAAGGCCAAGGACTGAACCCCCTGAACCTCTTTCCTCTGACTACTCCTCGGATGGATCTGATTTGACAGACCATCAGGAAGGGCTATACTCACCTTATGAGGATTCAGATGCAGAAGACTCTATCCCTTCTGCTTCCCCTCCAGAGGAATTTTCCTTTGGGGAAACTTTACACTCTATGAGGGAACACTTTCAATGGCAGGGTCAGGATTTCTCTGATTCTAGAAAAAGACTAAGGACTTTCTTACACTTGCCACAGCATAGGCCTTTAGCCATACCACCGGTGCTAACTGTAGTTGATGCATATAATGATGTCAGCTCTGCCCCTGATTCACTTCCCCCGGCCCCTGCAAAACCTGACAGATACTACAGGGTTCCGGATTCCCACTTCCACTTTTATAAAGCCCATGCTGCACACCCAGAAACTATTTCTCAGGGCCCGAAAGGGGTTGCAGCTGCCACTGCCAAAAACCCACTACCCTCTGAAAGGGAGTCAAGAGCATTAGAGAGATGGGGAAAAAAGATTTATACATCTGCTACTCTTTCTGCCAGGGCTTTAAACTGTCAATTCCATATGATACAGTACCAGGAATATTTGTTAGATCAGCTGAATAAAAAGCTTTCTTCTCCTGAATCTTTAGACCGTAAGGCCCTTCAGGATTTGGTACACAACTCTCAGCAGGTCAGTAATCATTTCTTAAAATGTGGCTATGATGCACTGGAAGCTTCATTTAGATCAGCTATGACTGGGGCAGTAATTCGAAGACATGCCTGGCTAAAAGAACAATCCTTGCCGGACCATGTCAAGGCTAAACTCTTAGATGCTCCAATGGAGAAACAAAGTTTATTTGGCTCCCCTGCACAGGAGATTCTAAAGAAAGTGGAAGAAAAAGCAAAATCTGTGCAAACAGTTAAGGATTTTCTGCAGGTCCAACCTCCGAGGTTCAGCAGAAACTGGCCTTCAAAGAATTGGTCCTTTCCAGACACCTCCAAAGCACAGAGGGGCAGAGGTCAATCAAAGGGTGCCTACAGGGGTCATCAGTGGCAACCTGCCAACCAGAGGAGTACTGCCACAGCTGCAACTACAACCACTTCCACAGGACAAACACAATGACTTGACTCTGATTCCGCCTACAAGGGAACAACTGGAAGCACCCTTGGGCGGAAAATTGGCTTTATTCTCAAAAAACTGGCATTGCATTACAAAAGACAAATGGACATTGCAAACAATAGACAAAGGATACAGGTTTCATTTCCACACTTTACCAAGAAGGAGTGGAATGCCAAACCTTCCACCAAACCAGAAGCCAGAAGCTTTAAGACAAATCAACAATTTACTTCAGATGAAAGCAATAGAAAAGGTACCATCTGTGGAACAAGGCCAAGGGTTTTACTCCAGACTATTCCTTGTACCAAGAAAAGAAACCCAATGGAGGCCTATTCTCAACTTGTCCGCACTAAACACATATCTCATTGTGCCAAAATTCAAAATGCTGACCCTACAGCAACTTCTTCCCATGTTGGGCAAGGAGTCTTGGCTGGTGACTCTAGATCTCAAGGATGCATACCTGCACGTCCCTATACGACCAGATTGCAGAAGACACCTCAGATTTCTTGCAGGATCAGAGCATTATCAATTCTCAGCATTGCCCTTTGGCTTGTCTACTGCGCCCAGAGTATTCATGAAATGCCTGGCATCAGTAATTGCACATTGCAGGCTTCAGGGAATTCAAATCTATCCATACCTGGACGACTGCCTAATACAAGCGGAGAACAGGACAAGACTTATAAAGGATTTGGCCTATTTCATACACCTGTTACAGGCCTTGGGATACACAGTCAACATCCAGAAGTCAAGACTAGTGCCATCCCAAAGGATAACCTTTTTGAGTGCGGATCTGGACACAATAACTCAGATGGCTTTTCTCACAGAAGAAAAACAAAAGCAACTCCCAGTCTACTTCATGGCTTTGACAAGACAAACTTGGCTCACTGCAAGGAAAGTCCTGCAGGCCCTGGGTTGCATGGCATCTTGCATAATCTTGATCCCACATGCCAGGCTGCATATGAGGAAATTACAATGGTACCTAAGGAATGTATGGTCTCAACACAGGCACAGTCTAGAAACCATGATTCCAATCATTCCATGCCTGAAAAAGGAATTCCTGTGGTGGGATCAGGCCTGCCAGTCCAACAGAGGGTTGCCTTTCAACAAACCACAACCAAGGCAGACCATCACCATGGATGCCTCAGACCTAGGATGGGGAGCACACTTTGAAGACAAGTGCATCCAAGGCCTATGGACTCCAGACCAGCTGAATTTGCACATAAACCTAAAGGAGATGCTGGCAGTGAAGCATGCAATCGAGGCATTCAAATCATTCCTCCAGCAAGGTCATCTGCTGATAAGGACAGACAATACCACAGTCATGTGGTACATAAACAAACAGGGAGGCACACATTCCTACCCTTTATGCCGGATGGCAATGGATCTGTGGAACCTAGCCCTGAATCTCAACATCCAACTGCAGGCCAAATTCGTACCAGGAAAAGAGAATTCACTAGCAGACAGCTTAAGCAGAACTACCACGGATGCTCACGAATGGATGCTGCATCCAGACATCTTCAAAATCATAACAAACAAATGGGGAATGCCAGAGATGGACCTGTTCGCCTCCCCACTCAACAACCAACTGAGGAAATTCTGCTCAAGAGTATACCACCCACAAGCCTGGAAGGGTGGACTCCCTCTCTTTCAACTGGAATGCCCTAACAGTGTATGCTTTTCCACCACTCCCATTGATGTACAGAGTACTACTGAAGATCAGAGAGGAACAGCCAAAGGTGATACTGATAGCTCCAGACTGGCCAAGGCAGCACTGGTATCCGCTACTGAGGAGCATGTCTCGGACGAACTCATGGCCTCTACCCCTATGGCCTCTACTTCTAACGCAGAACAACTTCAAGACCCTGCATCCAAACTTGAAAACACTGCAGCTGACTGCCTGGAAAATTGCCTAAAACAAAACCAAACTGTCTTATCTCAGAGGGTCAAGGACATAATCCTGGAGGCTCGTAGACCCTCCACAAGAAAGACATATTCAGCTAAATGGAAGAGATTTCTCATTTGGAGCGCTTCAAATGGTACAAATGTCACACTGGCAAACCTAGCACACATCCTAGAATACTTAGCAGAACTGTTCCACAATGGCCTGTCCTATTCCTCCATTAAGATTCATGCTTCAGCAATTTCAGCAGAATACAACATGGATCCTCCTATCTTCTCTCACCCTCTCCTCAGACAATTTTTAAGAGGGATCAAAAATGTAAAACCTCCAAGGAAACCCCCTCTGACTGCATGGGATCTCAATTTTGTGCTGGAAAAATTAACACTACCTCCTTTTGAACCAGCAGCATCAGCAGACTTACAGTTCTTATCTTGGAAAACTGCTTTCCTTCTAGCAATCACTTCAGCAAGAAGAGTATCCGAGTTACAGGCACTAATGGCAGTGCAGCCTTTCCTTATTTTTTCACCAGGATAGAGTGTCTCTGAGAACCAATCCTACGTTCATGCCAAAGGTGGTATCCAGGGTATCCTTGAACCAAGCAATTCATTTGCCTACGTTCTTCCCTAACCCACAGAACAGGGGGGGGGACTACTGCACACCTTGGATGTACACAGACAACTACGCTACTATCTGGACAGAACTAAAACCAGCAGAAAAACTGACCAACTTCTGGTAGCATATGCAACTGGAGTGCAAGGAAAAGCAATTTCCAAACAGACAATCTCTAAATGGATAGGAAATTGCATTCGTTTCTGCTACTCTTTTCATGGAAAGACAGCTCCTGAAAATATCAGGCCTCACTCCACAAGAGCCACAGCCACCACTACTGCTTTCCTACGAGGGGTGGCTACCAAGGACATTTTAGAAGCTGCTACTTGGAGCTCCGTGCATACATTTGCCAAGCATTACAATCTACCTTTATACTCCAGATCCCGAGCAGGTTTTGCAACTGCAGTTTTACAGGGGATCTTAACTACACCATCCTTATCTTAGTACCTCCTCCCCCAGTTTGGCTATGGTATTCTACCCATATGTTATGACTGCAGATGCATCCTTGAAGGACATAGTACAGTTTTGTACCTACCATAAATGTAGATGTCCGATAGGTATGCATCTGCAGTCAGTATTACCCGCCTTCCCCTCTGTGGTATTCCTAGGGTGCTTACCCCTCTTTCAGCTAGCTGGGGGAATCTATTATGGTGTATTTGTTTGTATGTATATCTGTATGTATATATATATATATATATATATATATATATATATATATATATATATATATATATATATATATATATATATATATATATATATATATATATATATTTTTTATTCTGTTTGGAATTTTCAACTTTTATCCAAATTTAGCCTTCCTAGAGGGCACCTGGCATCTGGGGCAAGAAACACTGAGGAAAATGGCGTCGGCTGATGCCTTTATATCCCAGCAGCTCTGACGTCGGGGAAGATGCGACATCAGCCGAGGCCAGACCCAGACTTTGGAATCTGTCCGACCGAAGGGCTGCCTGAGGCAGGACAACCCATATGTTATGACTGCAGATGCATACCTATCGGACATCTACATTTATGGTAGGTACAAAACTGTACTTTCCAAGTACCTCAACACCGACCATTGTCCTGAGTGGCTCTGCTCCAACCTTTTCAGAGCTGTCCACCTCTCAGAGCTGATGTCTTGGTGCCTGATCCGAGGGGTTGGCGTTGGCTTCATGGTTTTTGGAGCTGGCCCTTCTACTCAGCGTCTTGGCACCTGGATGCTTGGATCTGGCTCCCCTGTTAATGCAGAGGGTGATGGACCTAGTGCTTCTCTCCTCAGCTTCATGGATTCGTTTCCCCTTCTGCTTTTGATGTGGTGGAGAGGGTTCGCTCGGCTTCATTTAGATGCTTGATATTATCTTCCTCTGATTCCATCTTGGCTCCCTCTCTGTCTTGCCCGGAATCTGCCATCCTGCACCCTCTGGGACAGCCTATCGCCACTCCACACCAGGGAGACCCTCCCCCCTCCCTGGGAGCTGCCTGAGGTTTCTGAGTCCTCCACAGAGAACCCCCCCCCCCCCCCGTGGAGCTCCTTCAAAACCATACGTGCAAAAGGAACCCAACACTGATGAGTCAGTGTTCCTGGAGGTGTTTGTCACAGGACCTGTTACTTCCTGGGTGTCCCCTCCTGTGTATGCTCTTGTGGACTTAATTTCATCCTGGGCGTGGAAGGAACCAAACACTATGGAGCCTATCCTCATGTGCCTTGACAAAGTTCTCAGTGCTCTATCAGATAGGTAACACTGGTCTAAGGGATCCCTTGTAGATGCCATGGTGGTTGCAGTGGCCACGAAGAAAAAGCTCTTCTGAGTCGCAGGCCATGGACCTTCTAGGGAAGCAGACTTATGCTTCAACCACATTTGCCCTGCGTGCACTGAATTACATGGCACATGTCATCAGACTGTAGCGAGACCTGGTCAGAGAGGTCGCTGACTCTTCCCCAGGGTCCATGTCAGCAGAGGAGAAGAAGGGGTACTCCTCCTGTATGGCCACCCTAACTTCGATGTCAAGCACTTCCCATGAGGCTCCTGTCACACACTATTGAAGGTGCTTCTAGGGCAGCTGGAACAGGCTTTGCTATCAGGTGTCATGCTTGGCTCCGGCTTTGTGCTTTCTCTGAGTCCTTCAAGGCATTGTTTACGAATGCCCCCTATGACGGTTCCACTCTCTTTAGTAAGACCATTTGAGACACCCTAGTCCTGAGTGAGAAAAACGGGAAGACCTTGTCTGCCATCAGGATTCGCTTCTCTACCTGCAGCGATCCTTTTCCCGGAATCAGCGTAGGGTGAAGAAGATGTGGTTCTGAAAGTCTCGGGGCTTTTCCCACGATGCTCAGGATTCACCTTCCCCCTAGGCAGAAGGGGATATGATAAACACCGTCCTCATGGCAGAGGGGGGATCTGTGGAAATAGGGTCTTGGATTCTTTCCCAGACAGACCTTCACAGGAACCCTGAAGGTTGCCTGACTGCTCGTCTCTGGAGGCAGTCTGGGGACATCTTTCTCTGCACTCAACAGCCTGGGAGAGTCTGTCACAGATGATCATTGGGTGTTGCAGATAATATCCAGAGGATACTCAATCCCCTTCCTTCAACCCCCAGTCCCTCCCAAACACCTCCTGGATGTCCTACCCACTCAACAAGATGAGGCAACAGTAGAAATTTCCAAGCTGCTCGAAAAGTAAATCATCCAGCCCGTCCCCCCAGACCAATCCAGATCAGGCATCTATTCCAGGTTCTTTTTAGTGCCAAAGGAAACGGGGGCTTGAGACCCATCCTGGATCTTTCAACCCTAAACCTGTCAGTTGCCAAGACAAAGTTCCGGATGGTCACTGTCCAATCCATTCTGCCTTTTCTGCAGATAAACGGACTGGATGTGCTTGGTGGACCTCCAAGATGCGTACTGTCACATCAAGATGGACAGGCGCTCTCGGAGGTTCCTCTGCTTCCGGCTGGGAGCTGATCATTATCAGTTCAGAGCACTCCCCTTTGGACTCACCACTGCCCCCAGGGTGTTCTCTAAAGGGATGGCAGTTGTGGCTGCTCACTTGGATGCTTCCTCTAGGCATCAACTCTGTCAAGCCAGGGATCTTTTTCTCAAGACCGCTCACCGTCTAGGCATAAACATAAATCTCAAGTCCCAATCGGATCCAGTGCAAGTTCTCGACTTCATTTGTGCTCGCTTAGTTACCACTCAAAGCAAGGTGTTTCTAACTCCAGACAGACTTCTATTCCTCTGACGTCATGTTTCTTACATTGTTCAAGCCCAGTGTCCCCCTGCTGAGTCAGTTCTTTGGGCATTGGGGTCCATGGCAGCCATGATCACCCTTATCCCTATGGCTCATCTTCATATGAGGGGTCCTCCAGTGGACTCTGGTGGTTCATTGGTCATTGCTAGATCTGCCCTTATCTCATCTGGTTCATTTATCTTGAGCTTTCAAGGATTCGCTCCTCTGGTGGCTTCAATCCCGAGACCTGCTTTTGGGTCGTCAGTTCATCCATCCCACCCCTGTAAACACTGTGACCACAGACGCATCCCTGCTCGGGTGGGGGGCATTGCTTGGGAAGGATATTCCAAGGCACATGATCTTCCCTGGAGACCCATCTGCATATTAGCATCCTGGATATGAGGGCGGTGCTGTTGGCGTTGCAAGCTCTTCATGCCCATCTTCCCCAACGGACAATTGCCATCCAGACAAACAATATGTCTGTAGTCTGGTACATCAGCAAACCCCCATTGTCGTGAAGCCATGAGATTGTGGGAGTGGCCAGTCTCCTCTGGCCTTTTCCTGGTAGTGACGCACATTCCAGGGAGGTCCAGCATTCTGGCAGACAGGCTCAGCAGATCTATTCTGATGCCTTATTGAGTGGTCTTTGAATCCTTCAGTAGCGGAACAGATCTTTCTAAAGTAGGGTCAGCCGTGTTGCAATCTCTTCGTCTCTCCATCCAATGCAAAGTGCAGCAAGTATTTCGCTCTGAGCCCCCCTCCAGGGGAGTCCCCCAGAGATGCTCTAGTTCATGCTTGGCCCTCTGATCTACTGTATGCTTATCCTCCACTCTCTCTAATTCCAAAATTCATTCAGAAAGCTCAACAGCTTGTTAGCTTAGTGATCCTCATTGCCCCCTTCTGTTCTCGCCAAGTTTGGTTCCCTTCTCTGTGGTCTCACGTTGTGTCCTCTTTGGGCACTATATCCAGTTCTGGATCTGATCACACATCCCTCCGGGATCCTGCACCCAGATTTAGTCAGTCTGAAGCTTGGGGCTTGGCTGCTCCAATTCCATTGATAGTAAGGACTCACGGGCCTGTCTTCTCCTGTCAAGAAGATTTGGGTAGTGGCTCACAAGTCTTCCACCAGGAGGGTTTATTCCAGTAAGTGGAAGCATTTCTCTGTATGGGCTTTTCTGCCTGATCTGGACCCGTTTACTGCCTCAGTCCCTGCCATTTTGGGGTTTATGGTGGATATTTTTAATTATGGCGCTGGTTTTTCTACAGTAAAGGTACGATTGGCAGTGATCTCCAGTTTTCACATAGGAGAGAATTCGGCTTCTTTTAAGCTTTGTCAATCCTTTTTGAAAGTACCTTTTTACTTAGGCCTCCAGTCAAGGACCCAGCATGCCCTTGGGATCTTATCCTAGTACTACAAGCTTGGATTTCTCCCCCATTTGAACCAACAGCTACAGCTGACTTGCAGTTCCTATCTTGGAAGACAGCCTTTCTGGTCGCTATTACCTCAGCCAAGACAGTATCAGAGATCCAGGCCTTACCTGTCAAGCCCCCTTATATGGTGTTTCATAAGGACACGCTTTTCCTAAGGATGAATTCCTCATTACTTCTGAAAGTGGCATCAGAATCTAACATTAACCAGGTCATCAGTCTCCCTATTCTCTTTCCGAACTTCCAGAATAAGGGAAGAGTATAAATTGCATTTGCTTGATGTTCACAGGCAATTGTGCTTCTATTTGCATAGAACAAAATCCTTTCGTAAGTCTGATCAGCTTTTTGTTTCTTTTTCTAAGCCTTTCTTGGTAAAACCTGTATCAAAAGTAACTATTGCTCGTTGGATCTCTGATTGCATTGCATTAGCCTATCGAGCAAAAAGATTTATCCCCACCAGGTCATGTCAGGGTGCATTCCACCAAGTCTGTAGCTACTTCTGCGGCCTTTTGGTCTAGGGTTTCCTTAGATGACATTTGCTCTGCAGCTACTTGGGTATTATCACATACGTTTTTCCCTCATTACAAATTGGATCTCCTTTCTTTTGGCACAGCAGTGGTCCGGAACATCCTTCCATGAGGATGTCCCAGGGCTATTTGGTAGCTGGGGATTCTGTCCCACAGGTTGAAGATCAAATGAAAACAACTTCAGATAAATTAGTTATATACTCACGATAAGGTTCTATCTGAGTTGTTGCTTTTTATTTGTCTTCAACCATCCCTCCCTCCTTCCCCCCCTCCCTTATGTGGGCTGTGTAGTGGACCGGATGGAAGAGGCATAGCCCCTACACTGGCATGCCTTTTTCATTATTTAGTGAATGGGTGCTAATGCCAGGATTTTAGGCATGTGGTTAGGTTGGGGGTTATTCCCTGCAGCAAACTCAACCTGAGGGGAGGAGGAAGTTGAGGGTGTTATGGGTAGGTGAGGAGACTGGAGTTTGGATCTGATGCTGGAAAATGCAGTTGAGTTGAACCCGTGTCCCACAGGTTGAAGACAAATGAAAAGCAACAACTCAAATGGAACGTTGTGGTGAGTACAGAACTTTTTTGTTTTCTCCCAGTAAGTAATATATCAAAACAGAAGAAATTAAGTAGTAAAGACAAGTCTGTACAGAGAATTTGAACTTCTTCCAGTAGTTTTTTTTTTTTTTTACCATATAACATTCCATGAGAATTTTAATCCATTCAAGAGCGCACCTCTGCGCAGCCGTAATCCATCTTTCTTTGAAACCCTTATCCTCCTCACTCTCTGGATCAAATAATGTACTGGGGCTTTTGAACGCACGCAGCCCCCATGGCATTATATTCAATTCTATGTACCTTTTGAGACTAAAATACATATTTCTTTAAAAAAGAAGATTCTCTAATTTCTTATATTTGTCCATTAGTTCAACAGATAAATTCAATGAATGGTTAACACCCACTGATGAAAATAGATTGTCCATATGGCGATTTCTTTCCTCAAAACCTCTCTCCCAAAATTTAATAGGTGCATCTCCACTTTTCACATTTTGATCTTCCATGTGAAAAACATACTGCTCCATGGAACATTGTGGCAAATCTGTTTCTTCTCTAAAGATTCTCTGTATATTGGTAGAAAGATTTGTGGCCATAATTATGAACAGACCACACACTAAAAGGATAAAATCAAAATGACAGCCACAGATAAAAGGACCAAATACTTTATTAAACTCTCTAGCACCTCGGCAAAGAGCCTTCAAGGAGTAAACTGCACAGTGTAAAAAAAGCAACCAATGTATACTCAGAGCAATTAAACAAGCAATTAATTAGTTAAATACTTCCAATTACATTGTTCAATTCAGCTCGCATCAGGGTATTATATTTTAAAATATAGATTAATTTTTTTATACAACAGTTTATCCTTAAGGGGAACCATTTCACCCATATTTGCAAAAATGTTTTCCAAAATACTCACCTTTAAAAAATTTTGGTTTACTGTAATGGTATATTTTAAAATGCATGGCCAAGGGGCTTTCACCATGCTCATTTGTAATGTCTCTAACATGTTCTTGCAATCTAACTGTGAAAGCCCTCTGGCTTTCCCCTATGTAAAGTAACTCACATGTACATTTTAAAGTATAAACAGTTCCCTCCATATTACATGAAATTTCTCCTGATGGACTATAATTCATCCCATTAATTTTAGGAAACATATGCATTACAGCGATAATCCTCATAGCCTCTTTTTTGGTCCCAGCAAGTGTAGTTTCCCCGGCTCTGACCTTATTTCTTAAATAGGTTCTTAGGTGTGCACTAGGCTAATGGCCCTGGAACCTTTACAAGCCTAGTCCATAGGAGTACCCTGGCATCGTGGCACCCAACCTTAGTTCCCAGTGCTTCTGTTGAGTAGAGCCACTGTAGTGATCCCCGGGGTGAATTTTCTGTTTCCCATCCACTCATCAAAATTTCTCTTGAAGAGGGCCAGTGAGGTGCTCTATTTGATATGTATGGGAAGTCTATTCCATAGCATGGGTAGTCTCTGGGTTATGAACTTGTCCCTCTAGCATGTTCTGTTGATTGTGGTAATGAGTTTGAGGTCTCTGGAGCTTGTGGTGCGGAGGGATTGGGATTTCTTTAGGTGTAGCATTTCTAACAGAGCTGGGTCAGACATGGCTTTGTAAGTCAAACAGAGATCGCCTCTAAGTAGGCAATGTGAGACAGAGAATAGTTGGGAGTTTTTTGAGTCTGTCCATATAGGACAATGGTTTAAGGCCTAGGATCCTGGTAGTAAGGTACTTTTGCAGCCTCTCCAGTTGTTGCATGTGTCTATTGAGATACATGCCAAATGGGGCATTGTACTCGATGATTGGCCTAATGAGGGGAAAGTAGAGGAAGACAATGACCTCTTTCTTCCTGGATGCAAAACCCTTAGTAATGAGATGTGCCACATGGAAGGACTTTCTGACCACAGTGGCAATGTGGTGGTCAAAAGAGAGGTTGTTGTCAGCCTGTGTTCCCAGATCTCTTATAACGCCTTCTGTGTTCAGTGGACTTGCCATTGATGTGGTAATTCATTGGAACTGGTTTTTTTTCCAAAGGGGGATGATGACACATTTTTTGGCACCTCTCTTACCTTCAGGGAATTTGACGTCTCTGACCCATCTGGAACCCTCATCTGTGCCTCCACTACCTCAGACTAATTATTTGATTTGTTTTGTTCCACTAATGGGTAGGGCCCTTTTCCCAGCTTAGGGGGTGGTCAAGAGCCTTACCTCTACCCAGAGACCTTAATGTGAAAATTGGGATTTTTCTCCCCTTTATCTACTACTGAGAGGGGGTATATATCCTTTTACAACCCTGTTACTACTACCTTGGAGTATAATCACAATTTTTTATTTGAATGTTAGTTTTCTTCTGTTAAAGACCGCCTGGCAGGCATATCATATTTCCACCAAGGTGCTGATTCTGTTTATTTAGCTTTCCTTAGAGTTTGAAAAACTTTTCTAAGTGACAGATTTCTACTTTGGCTGTTTTGGCCATTTTGGGTACACCTTCCTGCTTTGGTCTTCTCTTGAGTCTCTGATTTCCCATTGGGACTTGCATTTTGTTATGGAAAAGTTTATCTTTTCCCTTTTTTATCTGGCTTCTTCCACTGAATTAAAATATCTGTTATAGAAAATTCTCTTCCTACCAGTCTTTATCTCAATTAGAAAGATCTCTGAGCTTCAAGCTTTGTATGCCAATCCTTGTAATCTCAATTTCACAAATACAGTGTCTATCTGGACAAGTCCTTAATTTATTTCTCATACCTTTTAGGCACTTCTGTAGAGAAAGGTTCAAGAGAAGAAAGAGCTCTCTTCAGTCTAGGACTTTGCTTTGTACTAGTTGAGATTTGACAGTGGGTCCTGATATGCTCATAACTATGGTAAAGCAGTAGGAGCAAAGGTAACGTATGAATGTCTAGGTGCTAGAAGTCTTGCTAGCTTTAGTCCTTTTATCCTAGAGGTGAAACTTCTAACACAGCTGTATCTTTACTGTAAGTATGTGACTTTCACTTTCCTGCCCTAATCACATTTTCTATATCAGTCCTGATGTAATTTGGTGAAACATTCTCACATTCATTGCCTAAAACAAATCTTGTCAGTAGATAGCTTAGCATATGAACCTATACCCACACTGCATTGTCTGCTGGTTGTGAAGGGAGCACAAAATGATTTACTACCATAAATGCCATGGATTCAAGAAGTGTTTTGTTGTGTGTGCAGTTTTGTCATTTTAAAGTGAAATGTGATAACATGTCTGCTAACTGTGGGGAAATTGGATATTCTGAAAAGTATTTCCATCATACAATGCTCCCCAAACATTCTGGGTGTGAGGATGAGGTGTTAAATATCAGTTTTGGGGAGACTGTCTAAAAATGAATGCCCATGTAAAGAATAAGGAACAAAATTAACTACCAACTGCAGGTGTAGATGACGTGCATAAAAATATTTCAGTGATAGAAGCATGTAATTAGGCATAGGTGTATTTAACTTGAGTATTAAAGTAACTAATGTTGTTGTTGTTGTTGTTTGTCTTTTGGCTTTTTTCCGGTAAGGGGTCGCCACAGCGGAACTCCGGTCCGCTAATGATTGGCAGTAGATTTTTACGAAACGCCGAGGTGCCAGCTCGACGCCCAACCTTCAACGAAGGCACGCCCATTTACGCACGCATGTCTTTCGAACACTACCCAACTGCAGGGAGGACATGCAGACTCCACACAGAAGGCACTCCCAAGCCAAACCGAGAATTGAATGGGAGAACCTCATGCTGTGAGGTAACACCTCTACCACCATACCAAACTAATGTAATGCTTTGAAAGTGAAAACAAGGTCAGATCTTAAGAACAAGTAATGAAAGTCAAGCTACGTTTCTTGTAGAAAGATTAAGTAAGCACCAGAAGGAAGATTTGTAATAAAACGAGGGAATGCATTAAAAGATTTGTATATTTGGTTGTTAATTTACTTCAAGATGCAAGGTTTGCATCAGAAAAAGTGAGGTAGTTTGTGGAGGGATTTTACAGCATATTCATTTTTGGATGTATGGAGGAGAAGAATTTTCAGGAGTAGTAATTTTGATTATGAAACATTCACAGGCTGTAATATAGAATAATCTGTAATGGCCACTGTTCATCTGTCTCACAACTAGAACTGAAGTAGCAGCTTTCACTCTGTTCATCCTTGACCTAAACTTTCCCATGCTTAACTCCTTTCCCGCTGTTTGCCTTTCTCAGTCTCCTGATCTTGTTTACCTGTCATCACACTTGTGTAGATTGTACATGGCCATAAGCTTTATTTTATAGTTTGAAGTTCTTAAGCAGTTTTAACAGGTAAGTAGTAGGCCATCACTCTGTAAACTGTTACAAACCTAGCCATTAGCCCATAAGAAGTTCCCTTCAGCTTCAAGGAAGACAATACAAGATAGACTGGGGAGAATTTGAAGCTGCTCATACAGTTTAGGTTTACCTTAAAGGTGACATGGGTGCTACTTTGCTTAGTATGTACTGGAAGTTTATTCCAGAGATGGATACACTGCAATGTAAATCTCATGCCAGCTTGTCATAGTTATCTGTTGATGAAGTACTTTTGCATTTATTTCAGGGACCTTTTGTTTTGCAGAAGAATAGACTGTCAGACAGGGTTGAATCTTTCATGTCTCGAAAGGCTAGACATGGAGCCTCCATGGAAGAGTGTATAAGAAACTGAGTACAGTTAATGGACTGTCAGTCTTTCCTAATAAGTAAGATTTTTGCGGCCACTGATCTTTTTTTGATTGGAATATGTGAGATGTCTTCACTACATATGGGAAGTATCCTGGCAAGAGTACAGCATGTCCTGCCAGTATAACAAGCTACTGTTGTGTCATCCTGTTCTGCTGCATGTCCAACTTATGCCCTTAGTGTGAGAATATAAAGCATTACGTAAGGTTTGTACAGGCTTGAAAATCCATGGAACATTCTTGCCATCAGCCCAAACAATGAGACTTCACTGTTACTTCATTCTGTCAGCCATACAACTTGTGCTGGTTTTCATTGCACTAAGCAGGTGGGTATCACCACTGGGGAAAACTTCCTCTTTATTTTAACCAGAAGTTGGAATTTTTCATGTCACCTAGGAGGAGTAAGTGTGACTGTAGGAGGTAGATACCATTATAGAGAAAGTCACACTAAGTGGTTGTTCTGCTTGGGATCCAGTTGCAATTATTAAGAGTGCTCCATGTGTCAGTCCTTTGTGCATAAAACATTAAAGAGTCATTTATTTTCGCTCAAAATATTTGCTGATAATCAGAGACATAAGGAGTGTGCACAAGATAGGATGGCCTATGAACCTTTCCAGTTAGACGTTCTCAGCAGCTGAAGAAGTTGTTCAAAAAGTCGAACCCCAAAGCTTCTGTTTTCTCGAATGATCTGGATGTCTTTGCAGCACTTGGTGAGACCTTAGACCACCCAGTATTGTCCCCTGCTCTCACTGTTGTGACCCTGTTGGACGCTGATAAGGTGCAGCATCTTGGCACTTCCTGCTTGATTGATCAAATGGTCCCTTCAAATGTGAATGGGAACCATGGCTTATTCTATTTGAAGTCCCAGAGGGTATTCCTCAAATTCTAGTCCAAGAAGTACCACCAGGTACCCCAATTGAAGTATGTCAAGGGTTGGATACTCCTAGTCATGTTTATGCAAAAGCGCGTAAGAAAAAAGAAGTTGAAGACAAAAGCATTCTTCCTAGCCTCCTCCTGTTAATGTGGACCCTTGTCCCAAGGGCTTTTTAAGGCAGTTATGTTCCTAAATCTGCCTCAGTTTTTTCTACATTGTCTACTACTTCCTGTCCTCTTGAGAGCTGTAGGTACATTCTCTGAAGAGGAAGATTCAGTACCTGAAGTGGATTCATTAACTTATTCCTCTCATGTTCGTTCACCTTTTGGTTCTGAGTCAGAAGACATGAATGCTGCCTTCAGACTCCCCTTTGGAGGAACTTTCTTTTGGAGACACTGTATTAAAAATGATGCAGTACTTTCCATGGGAAAAAAAACAGGTCTCTGACATGCTGAAAAGGTACTACAGTCTGTTATATATGGGAATCCCCAAACCTTCTGCTATTCCTCTGGTCTTGGAAAATTTGTAGAATATTCTTGTCACTGCTTCTTTAAACCCAGAATCACAATCCTCAGCACCTGTAAAAACTGACAAGTTTTACAAGCTTCCAAACACCTACAAATTCCTTTATAAAAATCTTTACTTGGACCTTCAGTGCAAAGCTACTTCCATCTACTAATGCCCTAGTCTATTATAAAGACACATATATGAGCTGTTTTACATAGGGGAAAGACAGTAGAGCTGTGGACATGTACCCAAAGCGTGTACCCTTCTGGTAGTCTCTTTCTGTGCCATATATATATATATATATATATAATAAAAATGGTAAAATGTTTACTGAAAAGAAGCTCCAGGAAAAATTTAAACCAGACTTTGAAGAAACAAAGGATCCATTTCTAGACAAATCTACCAATTTGTGACTATGTGCTTATTCCCCCTCCTACTTCATTGTATAGCAAACAAGATATCTCATTCCTTCTCTGTATGGAGACTGATAACATAGTCCAGTAGGTCCTCTACATTGTAGAGAAATGTATACAGACTAACTAGGCTTACTCATCTGACTCATTTAGGCAATTCTGCAAGTTTCCTCAAACCAAGAACAAGAATACCTTATCTTTCCCATTCTGAAGGAGTTGTTTCATCATGGAACTTTAGAACCAGATGTCCTTCCATACCCCTGTTGTAGTATTTTTTAGTCTAGGAATCTCCTGTCAAGGGTAGCCAGACATCCGGCCAGTATACCAAAGCCTTAGGATTACTAGTATGTTGTGCCATCACACACATGCTCCCCACTCACAGTGTAGGGCATAAAGGTGGCGTACCTACCTCAGACTTTTTCCTGCCAGTCTGGACGTCATCTTGGATTGTTGATCTCAATGCTATTTTGTCTGCTGGTTACCAAGCCATTACAGATAAGTGCCCTGCTTGGATTTTTCTTATCTGTGATTTCTTTACTTTTGTTGAAGTTGCATGTCATCCAGAAGGGGAAAACGTCAGTGTGGGAGACAGATTCTCTATAAGGATTGTCATGAGCAGTGTTTGTATTGTGTGGGTGCTTCCTACAACCATGCATTGTCCCCGATTTGTCAATCATTTGTCCCCAAGCTCTTCATAGTTTTCTCTCCTCTTTGTCTATTTACTTTGAGAACCAGCGTCTTAAGTTGTTGCTGCAAGGTGCAGTGTCAGAATCATCCCAGCCCAAGGGTCAGCAGTCTGCCAAGAAGAAGACCAAAAGCGTTAGGTCAGATTTGACTGCTGTACTCCCCAGACATCTGTCTTGATGCTGGTGAAAGCTGATAGGATCGTGTGGTCATTCTGTCGGATTTCTTTCCTGCCAACGTTTCAGGGTCCAGCACAGAATGGGTTTTTCACACATCCTCAGAGGCTCTATTGGTGTCCATTACGGAGGTTGAGGGGGAACTGTGGCTGATTCATATCTGAGGGACAGAGGGGTGTTCTGCAGATTGTTGGGGAGGGAGGTTCCTACTATGTTGCATGTTGGTAAGGATCCAAACCTCCCAAGATTGTTAAGGCTGTTGTCCCTTTGAAAAAGAAGTAGAAAACAAAGCATATTTCCCCTGCTCCTAAAGATCCTCAGCATGAGTGGCAGGATTCCACACCGGGGTTGTTTAATGCACTCATGGTCTTGATGCCTCTTTCTGTTCTTGACCCCCAACCCCTGGTAGTCTACTCCTCTTGCCTAGGTTGCAAGACTTATTCTAATGAGGAACTGGGCTGTGAAGAAGAGCCTTTAGCCTATTCTTCTCAGATTCCTTCTCCATTAGAATATGGTTTTGAGGAAGAGAACTCTATTTGTCCAGACTCTCAGTTTGAAGAGCTTTCCTTTGGGGATTCTATATCTTGGATGATGGAATTTTTCAAATGGAAGTGTACCCAGGTTTCTGATGTCCAGAAGAGGTATTATGAACTCCTCCAGATGGAGTCTCCTAAGCCTTCTGCTGTCCTTTCTGTCCTTGCTGCAATGTTGGAAACTTTTTCATCAGCCTGTCAGGCTCCTGATTCCTGGCCCCCAGCTCCTAAAAAAAATGATAGATTTTATAAGGTGCCTGATTCCGTTTCTTTGCAAATGGCCTTCTGCTGACCCCTCTGTTGTTTCCCTTTCTTCAGACAAACCTTCCAAACTGGTTGCCTTCCACTAAGTTGCTTCCTTCTGACAAGGGAAGTAGGGCCATGGAAAGGCTGGGCAAAAGGTGTACATTGCTGCTGCCATGGCCTTTCGAGCTATTATCTACCAGACCCATGTGACAGCTATGTTTTTAGCTCTTCTCTCTCAGGCTTTTCAGCTTGTTTCTGACCTTTTTGACTCTGGGGGGGGGGACTTTGACCCTCTCTTTGTTGGGGTCATCATCTAAAGTGGCCAGTCATTGTATTAAATGTAGTTTGGATGCAGCTGATGCTTTTTCTAGAGGAGATTCTGCCTTTGTTTCTGTGTTAAGATATTCTTGGCTTTCCCTCCAACCTTTACCTGATGAAATTAAGGCTAAATTGATGGATCCTCCTCTCGACAATAAAAATCTCTTTGGTTCTGCTGCTGCTGAGCTTAAAGGTAAGGCCTTGCAGTAATTTAAACTTGTTTTTGTTTTACCTGTTCCTAAATTTCAGAGGAATTATCCTTCCAAGCCTGCTTTAATATGTAGACAGTCTCGCCTTTCTCCCAAAGGTAAAAAAAGGTTCTAGAAGAGCTCCTCTTGCTAAGTCTACTCAGACTTCTACAACTCAGAAACCTCCTTTTCCAGACAAGCCAGGTTCTGACTACCTTCTTCCCTCCCCCCAACTCAGTTTTTTTTTTGTCTATATCTTTCCCTGTCTTTTCACAATTGGTTAAGGATCACTCAGTTATTCTTGGATTCTGTGCCTCATTTGTCAGGGATATTACATGGTGTGGATATCCATTCCTCCCTTTTTGGGCATTCCCTGACCTCCTCAGGAGCAGCTTATCTTTTTTTCCAGATGTACTTTAGAGCCTTTTGTCTCAAGGCACCATCCAAGCAGTTTCTGTTCCTGAAAAGGGGAAGGGGTTTTATTCCAGAATGTTTCTGGTCCCCAGAAAAGAAGACATTTGGAGACCTATTCTGGATCTTTCAAAGCTCAAGACCTTTTTAAAGGTTCTTCCCTTTAGAATGCTATTCTTTCAAATCCTATTTTCTCTTCATCTAACTCAGGCTTTCCTAATCTCTCTGCATCTCAAGGATGCTTATCTCCACATTCCTATTCATCTCTATTTTAGGAAATTGTTGCATTTCTCTGTTTCTTCCTTGCATGTTCAGTTCTCTGCTTTGCCCTTTGGCACCTCTACTGCCCCAAGGTTCTTCACCAAATGCCTCACTCCTTTGACACTCCTATGATTGCTGTTTGTAGGATGAGGGGGATGCAAATCTTTCCTTATCTGGATGATGTGCTTATTCAGGTTTCCTCTTCAAACACCCAGCTTCAGCACCTCCACTATACTGTTGGCATCTTGCAAAGCCTAGGGTTTACGGTAAATTTCCCAGAATATTTCCTGACTCCTTCTCAGGATCATGTTTTTCTTGGATGCAGGCTCCAGACCAAGCTATGCTGGCATCCCTTCCACCTCGTTAGGTTTTGACTCTGATCACCTTTTTCAATCCCTTCTTCCTCTGGTCTCTTATGACCAGGGAATTTTTAATGGCTCTGGGGTACATGTCTTCCACCATTCCTGTGCTTCCACTGGCCAGGCTTCACAAAAGGAAATTGCAGTGGTCCCTAAAGTCAGTCTCTGACTTCAGCATTCCCATTCTTTGAACTTTCCAATTCCTCTTCTTGGAGTTAGAGCTTCAGTGGTGGATTCATCAACTGTCAACCCAGGGCTTTCTTTTCAGCCTCCAGTCCCCTCTTCACTCTCAGGAACTCTCTTCAGATGCCTCAGAAGTGGTGCTGGTAGTTTCTTTTGGCCCTCTAAAAATTCAGGGCCTTTGGTCCCTTCGTCAAAGGGAGGAATATGTCAACATCAAGGAGATGAGAGCTCTCCTTCTGGCTCTTCAGATCTTCCATACTCTATCACTTCCAGGATTTCTGAAAATCTTTATAGACAATACCACAATGATGAAAACGGAGGGGGGCAGTCTTCTCTTGTACAGACTAACTCTTCAGGTTTGGATCTGGCTGTACAGTATCAAGTGACTTGTTAAGCTGTTTATATTCCTTGAGAACAGAACCTTGTGGCAGACTGAGCAGGTCCATAACAGACTCATGAATGGACGCTTGACAGAGTTGTGTCTCAGGACATTGTCTACCAGTGGGGTACTCTTCAGGTAGATCTTTTTACCTCCCCTCTGAACAGCTTCCTCTCTCTTCCAGCAGAGTTCCATGTCCTCTGGCTTGGAAGGTGAACACCCTCTCTTTTTTTTGAAGGTGATGTTTCTGTGCGCCTTCACTCCCCTTCTCCTCATACCGAGGGTCCTATTCAAGATAAAACAAAGCTCTCCCAAAATCTTGTTGGTGATTCCCTTGTGGCCCAGACAGCATTGGTTTCTTCTTTTTCCTGCACCTAGCCAGGGGCAATCACCACAATCTCACAGGGGTGGACCTGTTCATAAAAATAATCTCTCATCCATCCTCACTTGTCCAGTTTTCATGTGACACTGTAAGTGATAGGGTTTTGATCTCTTTTAGGCACCTTTTTTCTGAGGATGTGCTTTGGATTCTGCAGGAAGCTAAGAAACTCTGTACCAGGAAATCTTATTTGTTGAAATGGAAGAGATTTTCTGTTTGGTGTGTTGCTTATAACCTGGATCCACTTTCTGTGGATGTTCCTTTTTTCTCTCTGTGTGAATTGCTTCATGCTGGGTTGGCATACTCTTCGGTTAAAGGCCACCCGCCTTTCTGCTTGTCTGCCTTTGACTCCTCTTTGGCTTCTAGATTTGTGGTCCAAACAGTTTCTTAAAGGTGTCTTTCATATTAGGCCTGCCAGTAAACCTGTTCTTCCTTCCTGGAACCTTAATTTTGTTCTTGAAAAATTGACTCCAGCTCCTTTTGTGTCTGCAGCTTCAGCTTCCTTACAGCATTGTACTTGGAAGACTGTTCTTCTGTTGGCCCTTATTTCAGCTAGAAGGGTGTCTGAGCTTCAGGCCCTTATGGCTGTCCCTCATTTCTAAGGTTTTCATAGAGGCAGGGTGTCTCTTCATTCTAATCCTCCTTTGCCCAAGGTGGTTAATGAGTTCTGTCTTAATCAGTCTATCCATTTTTGTGCCTTTTTCCCCCTTCTCTGCAGTCTGATAATGGGAAGGCTCTTCACACCTTTGATTTGCACAGACAACTCCAATATTATTTAGATAAAAGTAAAGCCACTTTTAGATTTGAGCAACTTTTTGTTTCCTTTCATTCTAGGTCACTAGGTTTGGCTGTTTCTAAGCAAACAATTTCTTCTTGGATCTCTAAGGCCATTTCTTTTTGTTACTCTTTTCATGGGAAGACCTTTCTACTTCTATTAAGTCTCATTCTACCAGGGCTGTGGCCTCCTCCGGTGCCCCCCCCAAAGGATTGGATACGGTTTCCCTCCTTGAGGCAGCTATTTGGACTTCTGTGCATACTTTTACTAAACGTTACAAGCTGGATATAGTTTCCAGAGTTAGAGACTGATTTGCCAGGGCTATCCCGCATGGCTTTCTTGAGGGCTGGGCTTGACCTTCCTTCTCACAGTTTTCTTCTTGAGTTTTTGTACTATCCCTAAATTAAGGAATACTGCAAGAGTGATATGGAAGGACATAGTACAGTTGTGTAAAATCTTACTATAACAGTAGATGTCTCTCCCTTCAATGTAGCTGTATTCCTTCCACCCACCCACCCTCCTTTTTCTTTACTCCTTTTTTCTTATGGATGCACGTGTTCCTCCTCTACTCCTTGAACTGTTCATCCTGGGGCTTTTCAGTTCTGAGGTAGGTACGTCCATATGTCACCTTTATGCCCTTTGCCATGAGCAGGGAGCATATATGTGAAGTACTAGTAATGTTAAGGCTTTGGTACACTGGTTGGGCATCAGGTTACCCTTGGCAGAGGATTCCAAGAGTAAGGAATACTGCAACAGTGAAGGGAAGGGCATCTACTGTTATGGTAAGATTTTGCACAATTTTACTTTCCCATCCACCACCAGAAAAAAAAAAAAACACTAAAAACTCCTCTTGGTTCCAAGAATGGAGGGCGCTTGGAGGTTTATTCTAGATCTCTCAGTCTTCAACACCTTCAAAAGGGTTCCAAAGTTCTGGATGCTGTCCCTTCAAACACTGTTCCCGATGATTCTTCTGCAAGCCTTTTTAGCTACATTGGGCTTCAGAAATGCATATCTTCATATTCCCATCCATCCAATATACAAAAAGTTCTTAAGATTTTAAGATCAACAGTTTCACTTTCAATATTTGGATTTACAGTTTGGTCTTTAAAACCTCAAGGGTTTTCACTGAATGCCCTGCCCCAGTCATTCCTTTTCACAGGTTCCAAGGTATTCATGTCTATCACTATGTATACTATCTACTTCTCCAAACTGCTTTGAGACACAAACTACTTATAGATAACAGCTTTACTATGAGCCACCACCTCCTACGCATTACAGTAAACATGATCTGATCCTTCTAGGTTTCCATGTCAACACAGTTTCCATGATGGTTTTTCTTTCACAAGACACTGTACAGTTTCTTACTGTTTGCTTCCAGTCTCTCTCACTCCTAGAATTGACCTCAGCCAGAGAGATACTGAGAGCCTGGAGTGTATTGCTTCATACATAAAAATAATACCTCTTGCCAGCCTCTACATGAGGAAGGTTCAGTGGTACCTAAAGTCAATTTGGGCTCAGCATGCTTTGAACTTCCCAATGCTTTATTGCCCTTGATAAAGAAGGAATTTCTTTGGTCAACCAGATGCCACTCAGTCCAGGAATACCCTTTCTGCTTCCTGTCAGGAAGTCTCCATGGATGCTTCAGATCTGGCATGGGGTGATATGTTTAGTGAACATAAAAGTCTAGGGATCAAAATTTGCACATAAATATCAAGGAAATGAACGCCCTTATTTTGGCCCGTTTATCTCTACATCACCTTTGAGCTCCAGGAAACATATGAATCCTTCCAGGCAGTATTACTGTAATGTGGTACATCAACAAATAAGGAGGAGCAAACTCTTATATCCTCTTTAGATTAGCCATGACAGCCTGGGAGATGTCTGTTCAGCATAAGCTTTTTCTCCAGACAGTTTCCTTCAAAGATGAATACTGTGGCGGATTATCTGAGCGGATTCATGACAGATCCTCATGAATAAATGTTGAGCAGAAAGGTCTTTCTTCATTTTATCCATCAGTAGGGAACTCCACAAATAGATTTTTTGCCACTACTCAAAACAAATACTTCCATCAAGAACACCTTTGTCAGGTGCATCTGCCTGACTATACCTAAATCCACCACTATCTGCATATTTTGAGGTAAAACAATTTATGATATCGTACGTATCAGGTCACCAAGAAAATCTGTATCACTCTGGGACCTGAATTACTTATTAGAGAAGCTGATTCTTCCACCTTTTGCCCCCGTCTCTTTTCCCCTTTAAAATTCTGTACTTGAAAGACAGTTTTGTTAGTTGCCATTGTTTTAGCTAAAAAGGTACCAGATTTGCAAGCTCTTATGGCATCTCCTTCTTTCCTAGTTTCCCACAAGGATAAAGTAACCCTTGGAACCAACTCTTCTTTCATGTCTATGTTTCATAGATGTATACTAGGCTTTTGTAAGCCTATCCATGCATCCTAAATCTCTGACTTGTTCTGGTACTCTTGGTAGTGTAAGCAGGGGCTTGAGAGATGAAACATTTACAAGCAGAGGCCTGGAGATGAACTTGTTTATATGCTGTTTGTGTCCATAAAAGAGATAAGTACCAAACCAGGAGCGAATCTCCTGTTCCCCATCCAATTGTCGAAGTTACAGTTCAATTGGGTTTGGGAGAAACTCTGTTTCACATGTATGGGGAGCCTGTTCCAGAGAAGGGGTAGCCTTTGGGATACATATCTGTTTCTCCATTAGGTCCTATTTATATAACAGGCAAGGTTTAAGACTTTAGAATGGGTAATTCTGGTGGTGGTGGTTTTGCAGATATACAGGAGGACCATCAGGATAGGGTCTTACAGTGCCTTGTATGCCACGCATAGATTTCCCTTCAACAGCCTGTAGGAGACAGAAAACGGGGATAGGGCTTTGAGGCAGTCTGAATCGGACATGCTGCTAATGCCTTGTATTCTTTTAGTGAGCAACCTCTGTGAACATTTGTTTCAGTTGTAAGATATGTTTGGTTAAGAACATACCAAAGGGAGCATTCTATTCAGTGGTAGGTCTGATGAATACAGTGGAACAGTGACTTTCTTAGACGCCATACCTTTGTTTCTAAGTAGCATAGCATAGAATGATTTCCTCAATATTGTAGACACATGATGGTCAAAGGCTAGATTACTGTCTGTGCTCCCCCCCCAGTTCCTCTTGACTGTTAGAGGTCTGTTGTCATTGTGATAGTTATCAAGGCTGGAGAACCTCCTGAAGGATGCTGTTATACAGTTCCTGGTATTTAGTTTTAGCCAGTGGGTCTGACACTAATTATTTGTGTGTGTCAGCCTTTCCTGGAAAACATTAGTGTCAGTGGGGAAGTCTATGACTGCTCCTAATTATCAATAATCTGCAAATTTGGTCAGCCAGAAGGCCCTTGACATTGGTCTTGACTTCAGAGAAGTAAATGCCAAAAAGGAGTGGTCCCTGGACTGATCCCTGAGGGACTCTGCTTGTGACTGGCCTTTTTGTGGAGATGGACTCCCCAATTCTAACTTCCTGGGTGCTGTATGTGAGCCAGGTGGCTATCCAGTGGGTGATATAAGCGTTTATACCTAACATCTTGTGTTGGTCAATAATACTCGAGTAGAGTATTTTGTCAAATGCCATGGCCAGGTCATGGTAGGCAGTGTGAACCGTTTTGCCTTCATCCAGTGCTTTGGTGATCACCTCAAAGAAGTCCACCAGGTTGAGTAGGACTGGCCCCGCCCCTGATGAAATCAAATTGAGTTAGGTCCAGTGACTTGAGGTTTTCTATGTCATTATTGATCGTTTCCATGATAATTATTTCCATGGCTTTGCATATGTGACTGGTTAGACTTATGGGACTGTAGTTTTCAGGGTCTGTAGATGGCCCACCTTTATGCAAAAGGATGACTACTGCTGTTCTCCATTCTTTAGACATGAAACCTGTTTGGAGGCTATGGTTAAAATATGATTCCAGAGGGCCTAATAGGACATGTTTCATGCTATTTAGAAGGCATCCTGGGATATTGTCTTGACCCATCGAGGCAGTATTTATGGCATTAAGGGAGAGCATTGAGGACCCTGTACCCTAATGTGAGTGAATTTTCTCTAAACCAGTAAGTGAACATGGCTACGTTCTACCCCAATCCTCAAAGTAAAGCTGAAATAATTTTATGTTCTTAAGATGTCCAGTGCAACTAAGGTGTTAACTTACAATGCAAAAGCTATCAGAAATACTCAAGAGTTGTGTGTTACCTTTTATTCTAAGAAGTTGGGTAGCCGTGCCTCAAAGCATAGAGTTCTTGATGGATTTCCTCAGCTATCTCTTGCGATTCATTCTATGAGAAGTACCTTTCACATAAAATTAAAGTACTTACCAGAAGAGTAGTAGCTTCTTTAAGGGTTTTTTTTTTCTCTACAAGGGACTGCACTCTAGATCCCTCTTAGAACTAACAACTGGTCTTCCATCCACACTTTTACTAAGCACTGTTAAATTGATGTATTCTTCAAATCTAGGGCTGGTTTCACTAGATGTGTCCTACAAGGAGTGTACTGGACTGCTGTTCCTCTGCCCAGTCCTCCTCCCAGACAGTTTAAAGGCTTTGGGAATCTTCTAGTATGTAGTGAATACTACAACAGTGATCGATGAAGGACATAATACAGCCGTGTAATATCTTAACATAGCAGTAGATTTCTGATTAGATCGCTATTACTGTATGAACATCCTTTCTCTATCCCTCTTCTCTTTGATATTCCTTTTTCCTGGTTAAGATGAACTCCTGTTTTTTTTTCCCCCCCTTTCTGTGGTTAGTATTAACTGTTTTTTTCCATTTCCCCCTTTCGAAGACAGAACTCTATCCTTTTGTTTCAGTGCTTTCGTTTTGGGCAAGAAAATCTTGAAGGTTTTCTCACCCATACATACCCATATTCTTTATTAATATGTACTATTTTGCATTCTCATGCTTACGGCATATGTTGAACATATGCTGGTCAGATGCAAGACATCTTTGGTGGGATACTTCCCACATGTAGTGAATGCTGCAACATTGATCTATTTGGACATCAGTTGTTATGGTAAGATCTAATACAGCTATAGTATTTCTCAAACTGAGTAACGTATTGTGACAAATATGTGCTAAAAGGGGCATTAGTTTCAGTTATGAGTCTGAAATATGAGTAAAGGTGTATTAAGATTTTTTTTTAATCTAGAGATGCCTGTGGAAGTGAGATGAGCCAGACAAAAGACTTTCTAAACTGCTGCGGAAATGTGATGGTCACGTAATAAGTAGTGCTCTACAAGAGGGCCTAGATCCCTTATGGCAAGGTCTGATTGGAGAGGGTGTGTCACCTGTATAGTACAGGAAGGTGTTTTGTTTACCAAAACTAAGTATACTACATTATTCACATTGAGTTTGAGGCCATTGTCCTTGCATCAGTTAACATGACATAACCTATCTTGCAATAATTGAGTTAATTCTCGAATGGCCATTTCTTGGAGTATTACCTTTTCTCTGAGGTATGGTGATCTTGGAGTTGGTATGTATAAGTTTGAGGGAATTGGGGGGGGGGGGTTGCCCCCTGCAAAAAATAAGTTTTTAGGAGAAGCGCAATGTTCAGTATTCAGCATTTTTTTTGGAGGGACTCTGTGCTGAGTGCCGGCATTTCAGTTGTTGTTGTGTCTTTCGGCTTTTCCCGGTTAGGAGTTGCCACAGCGGACCTCTGGTCTGCTAATGATTGGCAGTAGATTTTTACTTGCCGAGTTGCTGGCCCTGACGCACAACTTTCAGCGAAGGTACGCCCATTCACGCATGTCTCCACACATAAGATGCTGTAGCTGAGAATCGAACAGGACAACGTCTTACTGTGAGGCGACAACGCTACCACAGCACCACCACTGCAGTAGTGCCGGCATTTCAGTAAGGAGCCTAAATGTACCCCCCCCCCCCTTTTGGCACTTTCCAGCTTATGTAAGTGCAACAACTGTGGCTAACGCCAAAAACAACCGATGGAGGAGTGCTGATGAAATTTGAAAGTGAAGTAGTACTGTACTACTAAGTAGCAGCAAAGCACACAGGAATTAACAACTGAAACTGTCTACTGCTGTAACAAATGCTGACTTAAAGCTATTTATTTTTGTGAATCACTGCACAGTGAAACTGAAGTAAAGACATTGTGTGTGTATGTGTGTGTGAGTGAGAGAGGCGCACACAGTAAAAAGCAATGAGTGAATGTATCATCTTCATACATGAACTTAAGGTAGCAACCACTTTCGTTCTGTTGAGAGTCAGTGAAGAAAGGCAGATGCAAATTAGGTAAAATCTATCTTGCTGTTATAAGCTAGAATTGACAGCTGCTGCTCTTTTCAGATTCAGTAATGACCCCAGTATCTTGAGAGATTTCTACATTGTAATTTACATTAAAATCCCCCTATACACACACACACACACACACACACACACACGCACACACTTGAATTAAAACTCTGATATGAACATCTGATGACATTTCTTCAAAAATGTAAAATTTACTACAGCCTACATAAGCTATGAGGAATGTGACTGTTAGAAATATTCCTGAACACTTAAAGTGGAAGATTCATTAATGAATCCAAAGTCTTTTTTATCACCTTTATTGAATTATCACCTAAAACACAGGCAAACGTGAATTTATAAAAAAAAAAAAGAAAATGTTAACCTGTTTACTAACAGTCATACAGTTTTCATTAAGCCAGTATTACATAAATTGCTCAATTCCTGCCACCCCTTAAACCTAACTTCCCCTCCAAAACATTATTCTGCATGAATTATTCCCACAAATTACATTTTTCTATGTAATTTGTTCCTATCATTTTCTCCGACTTCCAGTTCTCTGTTGTAGGATTCACTAGTTCAAAAACAGTTGGTTTACATTTTAATTTCTAGTAATTTTTTTTTGGCTCCGTATTACGCTGTTGCAGACGCAGGTTGTCGAATGCTTCTTTGTCGAACTGAAAAGCGTGAAAAGGCAAAATAGCGAAGCAGCTTTTCAGCGAATTCTTTCTGTGGGAAAGAATTAATTTGGCTGCTTTCGCTACTTTTTAGTGCAATCTCGGAGTTGGTATATTTAAGTAGGGGGTTGTGGGGGCACAGCCCCCCTCATTATGCAGTGTTTTATAGTTTTTTTTTTCTCGGAACAGCGATTTTTTCCAAGGGAAAATAATTGCTGTTCTGAGGTTTCGACGTTGTAAGCTTTCGCTTACAAGGGGTTGATTGTGTCGTTCACTCTTCTGAGCGTGCAATGTAATATAGACCCATTTATTTGGCAGCCAGCAGAATTTAACTTAACAAGGCCTTAGTATGTCTAAGCTGTTCAGAACCTGTATTCCAGCTCAAAAATTATTTCCTTAGTTGCACCAATTTGCTTCCCCACAATATTTTCCCTCTTCCCTCCCTTGGCTGACCTGGTGTGACTCAGTTTGAACTTCACATTTACCTACACTAACAAACTGCAGCTCCTGAATAATGGTGTCTACAAGAATTCGCAGTTGGAAAATACAACAAATGTTGTTTCTCCCAGAAATTAATCAGAATAGGGTACACACACACAAAGCATTTGTTAACATTCTCTTACAGTGCTGTGTAATTAAGCAAGTCTCCATTTTGGTCAGCCATAGGGCTCTTTTCTACTTGAGTGTTTGCCTCTTTCCCCTGTAACTAAAGTACACTGACACTTAAATTTGTGTCTCTGACCCTAATATTTACAGGTATAATTTATACATTTCTGGCTTTCTAACACTCAGACATAGATTCCTGTTGAAAGTTTTACTTGCTTGGCTGACATTTGAACAAGTAACCCTTGTAGTAATCCTCAAAGTTGCATACTGTTGGTCTGTCTTTCCTGCTAAACATAAGTAAAATTAAAGTGCTGAGTGCAAGTAACATTACAGTGCTGAGTGCAGATTTTAGGCCCTTACATTCAACTTCCCTCTGGTGTGGTGTCAGTCAATCAAGGTATTCCTCTAACCACTCATACTGCCTTCTCTTTTCCCCCACCCCCTCTTTCCTCATACAGATTAAACTGCTACAACTTAGTACAGGCATTGGTTTATCCATGCTCCACTTGCCCTCGCTTCGCTAGGGCTTGCTTCGCACCCCACCCTGCTCCCAAATCCCTCCCTACCCTGGTGCTACTACATTTATTGGTACTAGACCACACCCCACTTTTTTAAACCAATCAGTAACAACTTGTCACTCAACAGCACCACTCTCAACCTGATACCACCAGTCCTCCAACTGTACTGTTCCTTTTCCTAAGTTTCAAGTACCATTCAGTAGGTATGCTATCACCCAAAATAGTCTTATTAACTCTACTTCTACCCCTTTTACTCATCCCATATCCCCTAACCACCTAGATATATCAGGATCACCCAGGTTTCCACTACCCTAAATTCCAAACATCCATTCCATCTACAACAGATGATAATGCACCCTTACTTACTCCCCTCATGCATACCTCCTTAACCCCTAAATACTACCATCTTACTAGACCTAGTTACATTAGTCATAAAACTAGACACTATTACAAAACATTATTCAAAGTCTTAAAACTCATACTCAGGATAAACTACAACGTCACAAAGGATGGCAACATCCACCCAAACCCTGGTCCATCCCCACCTGTTGGCCCTAATCCCCCTACTATATCCTCTACCACCATAGCTCCAACAAATAGACCTCCTAGCTCACTGCTGGCCTGCCATTGTAAACATTAGGAGCATAAATAACAAAACTCAGCACCTGCATGCCCTCTTAGCTGTTCATTCCCCAGATATATTATGCCTAACAGAAACATGGCTGAAGCCTGCCACCAAGGACCATGAGATTCTGCCACCAGGGTATAGTATGTTTCGACTAGTCCGCACCACCAGAAAGGGTGGTGGGGTAGCCATACTTTACAAGTCTACCCTATCTGTCAGCATAGACACCCAACAACCAACCCAGTTCAATAATGCTGAAATTCTTATCTCAAAACTGCAAATTAACACAAACAAAAATGTAAACATTGTCTGTGTCTACATTCTCCCAGGGAGGAACACAGAAACCTTAGAAGACTTCTTATATTGGTTATCCAATAACCTCCCCCAAGAAACAATGGTTCTTGGGGATTTCAACATTGACTGGAACACTTGCTCTTGTGAAACCCCCACAACCCACATAAACCTCTATGGATTTACTCAGATCATAACCTCCCCCACCAGGACAGGAAAACCCAATAACAAGGAAAGTACCCTAGACTGGATACTTGTCAATACCCATCTTCAATCTTATAAATCAGGCACTTTGCCTGATGACCTAAGTGACCACTGTCTCACCTATGTAATCAAGCTCAAAGTAGACTGCTCCTACCAGCCCACCTATAGAACATTAAGAAACAACAAGAATTTTATTCTCACCAAGTTTCAAAATGAACTTGAGGCATGCAGCTGGTCAGTACTAAAAAGTCTCCCCCCCTAGATGAAGCAGTAGCATACCTTAACACCAAATTCCTTGCTTTTCTTAACTCCCATGCTCCCAGCTGCTCTATTAGAACCAAAGTTAATATTGCACCATGGCTTTCTAAAGATACCAAAACCAAAATTTCACTCGGAAACAAAGCATGGTCCACCTACTGAAAAACAAAAGCCCCACTTGATCAACTAAGATTTAGACAGCTAAGGAATGGCACCAAAAATCCATAACCTTAGACAAGAAGAACCACTACTACCATCTACTGCAAAAACACCAAAACAAACCTCAAAAGTTCTGGGCAGGAATAAACAAACTACTCCACCCAGGCCAAACCGCCACTCCACCCCCCTCAGCTTCCCAGCAAAAATCCCCAGTAGACGTTGCTAATAACTTCAGCAGCTTCTTCACAGAGACTATCCAGTCTCTAGCCAGCCAACTCTCTCCCAATGGCTCTAATTCTAATGTAGCCACACCCAGTACCCAAACATACTTTACCTTCCAATCTGTTCCTACTCAACTTATTCATGCCCTGCTTAAGAAACTAAGACCCACCACCCTGGCTGCCGACCTCCTCCAAGCAGACTATCTGCAAAAGGCTGCTGACACCGTAGCCTACCCTATCTCTGTCTTGATCAACAGAGCTATATCTGAAGCTACTGTACCCACTATATGGAAAATCTCCCATGTCATACCTCTCCATAAAGGAAGTAGTTCACTGAACTGTCAAACTTTAGACCCATAGCTATTCTGTCATCTCTAGCTAAAATTATGGAGAAGTGTGTTACACATACAGCTCATGCACTACTTCACACAGAACAAGCTGTTGTCCAACTTTAAGCATGGCTTTAAGCCACACCACAGTACTACTTCTGCCCTCCTCTCTTTCTCTAACGTCATTAACACAACCGCAATAATAACAAACTATCCTCAGCACTCTTTCTAGATCTATCCAAGGCTTTTGACATGGTTGATCACAAAATGCTTATAAATACCTTGAAGGCCTTCTCCTTAAACAACCATGCACTCCAGTGGTTTCAATTCTACCTGCAGGGCAGGCAACAGGCAGTCCTATGGCAGGACAAGCTATCATCTCACCTACCCATCACATTAGGAGTCCCCCAGGGCTCGATACTAGGACCCCTTCTTTTCTCCATCTTTATCAACGACCTTCATTCAGTCATCCCAGATGCTACCTGCATTCAATATGTGGATGACTCCACCTTGATTTGTTGTGACACCCACCAGCTACTTTATTCACATTAACCCAAATTACCTTCAGTACAGTGGAAAAATGGCTCTCCAATCAACTTCTAATCCTAAACCCCAACAAAACTAAGTTGCTCCTCTTCTCCCCCACATGCAGGACCCCCCTGCCAGCCTTCAACACAACTGCTAACAATGGCACCATCATCTCCCCAGAGGCCCAAACTAAACTACTGGGTGTCATAGTTGATAACTTGAAGTTTGATGTGCATATCAATCAAACTGTCAAAACCCTTAATAAAAAAACTTGTCTCTCTCTACAGAATAAAACCTTTCCTTACCCCACTTGCTAGAACTGCAATTGCCCGTTCCCATCTGCTATCAACTCTTCTCTATGCCTCACCTCTGTTCTCCAACTTAAACAAAATAGATCTTAATAAACTATCATCCTGCTATAACCACATTGCCAGATTTGCTACTGGCACAGCCTACCGGACACACCACTGTCACAACCTAAATTGCCTAGGATGGCTTGAACTGCCAAGCCTACTACAGTTCAACCAGCTAATAGTGGCACATAAAGTCCTTTACCAACCAGAAAATACACCTGCACTAAAAAAATGTGATCAGCCACTACACCAGCACCCGGCCACTACGATCATCCACTAGACTCCTAGTTCAAACATACAAATCCAACTACTCAGCTGGGGACTCTCTGTTTGACTCCCAGCTGACTTGACCCTAGAACCCTCACTAACTCAATTCAAAAACAAACTCAAGAAATACTATGTCCTTGCACTCGACTAGTGACCTCTCTCTTTCTTAGGTGCCTTACCTTCAACTACTTCTAACTTTTTTCTACCACTCCATTTCAGGAAGGGTCAATTGTATAACTGCTGCTCAGTGTTTCTTAAACCTGAATGTAATGTTATGTATGTTTAACTATGAAAATAATGTTATGTTTTGTAAAGTGTTTTATAATAAGTACTATATGTGCTAAATGTTGGTATTGCTTATGACTGTAATCTGCTTGAAACTGGAATTTACTAAATGTTCGATGTGTATTATTATCTTGGAGCTTTTCTCCCCAGGCCTCCGCTGAAAATGGACATGTATCCAGTCGGACTATCCCAGTCAACAAATGTAAAATAAATAAAAAAATAAATAAATTTCTGACAAGAGTACTGTGTTGGGAATTTTAAGTCTACTAACTCATTACACTCCCAAAACATGTTTCCCAACTAACTCTCCTCTTTCTGTTCATGCCTCCAACATTTGCCATCTACATAAGGAAATTTTCTTTGGAGTGTGCTTAGGGTAAAAATACTTAAGCAAACATTTCCAAGCAAAAATCTTAAATCTACATTTTGTTGCATATTTGGGAGACATGCATATGTCCTCCCATTATTTCCTTGAAAGTTGCTTATCTCTCTTAATAATCTTTTCCAACTTCGTTAAATCGATTCCAATAGTTATCTTGCAGTATTTTATATGCCATACTAATTATGCATGTTAGGTAGTCCGATCTTACCTTTATTTTTACATATGGGTTCCGACTCGGACAATTTACAAGCTGGAAGACTTCTGATTGGCTTGTGGCTAAGCAGGTATATCCTATGGTGCACCAGTACAATCCCCATATCTCGTTTGCCACATCAAGTTCAGTTGTGCTTCTCTTGGCTCTGGCTAAGTTTTTCAAAATTCTTCATATTATATCGTGTTCACTGCTTTATTATAGCATATTTAGTATTGCTAATATATCAGGCAGTTGCTTTGCTAGCCTTTTTTGAGTGTAACTTAGTTTTCTAGTTGTTTATTGGCATCCTGTGTGCCAGTTAGTTTTAGGCGCTGTTGTGCATTTTTTGATTATTAGGTAGAGTTTTTGGCGGTTTTCCGCTCTTAGTCAACAGGGGCTCTTTTTATCTTGTCTGTTGTTATTCTGAACTTTATTGGTCACCGTTAGCAGTTGGTGTCTGCTATTTTAACATTGTTTTTGTGGGGATCCGCTTGTGAAGTTACTAGGTTTGCAAGTTTATTACCTGTTTTTTCTTAAGAATAGAAAGTTATTGTCTCATTTACATTTTCTCTTGTGTTCATGGGCTTTCCTTTCTGGTCTGTTTAAGTTAGAAGACCTAGTTTCACTACACCGGGCTAGGCCCATTTAAGTTAGAGGACCTAGTCCTCATGTAACTCCTTTACCTAAGTTTCTCTACACCGGGCTAGGCCCGTTTAAGTTTGAGGACCTAGTCCTCGTGTATTTCCTTCTTAGGGCTAGGCCCATTTTAGTTAGAGGACCTAGTCCTCCTTTCCTTTTCTCTCTCTCTCTCTTTTCAGTCTCTCTTGGCTGTGTGTGTGTGTAATGTGTCGAAGGAAAGTAAGGAGCATAAACCCTTGGGGTTCAAGAAGTGTATGAAATGCTCCAAAAAGATGTCCTTAATGGATGGCCACAGTAGCTGTGTCTACTGCCTAGGGGCCATCCACTTACAGGAGTCATGTTTGCTCTGCCATGCTTTCTCTCCTAGAGTGTTACAGGAGAGGAAGAACAAACTCATACTCAAGGGTCTATTGAACCCATGCTTTGAGGAAGCACTATCCAGTTCTTTGGCTTCCTCTAAGCCTGGGAATTCAAAATCCTCAAAAAGGCCTTCTCCGGCACCAGCTGGTGTCTTGGAGCCACCTCCTAAACAATCGAGACAATCCAAATCTGCTTCCTCGACTCCTCAGCCTTCAGAGCCAGAGGAGAGCATCATGGTGGTGTCAGTCGGTTACAGGGGTTTTGGAGCCAATCTCTGAAACAGTTGATACAGCAGTTGACTCTGCTACTTGGAGCCGGTCTGTAAGCTCCCTACTGGTTTCTGTAACAATTAAGTCTCCAGTGCCCCCAGGTCAAGATCCCCAACTATGTCTTCCAGGTCATCCAGGACCCTTTCAGAAGTAGTTGTGGAGAGGGTAGGGCTGAGACTCCTGAAGTCTCTGCCTTTCCAAAATTATTGTTGGCTTCGACGCCACTTGACCCAGCTTTGCCCTTGTCTGCTATGCCTCCTCCGAGCCATACTGGCCTTGCAGAGCCGGAGTGTTTGGTGCCAACGGAGGAAATGCCGGCTCCAACTCACCTTGTTGCTGCCTTGGAGCCAGGTTCAGCTCCGACATGCTCTCCTGTCACCACTGACGAGGGAGGGTTGGAATCGATCTTCTTTGGTTCCGAGCCTTCCATTTTGTGCATCGGTCAGGGTGAGCTTGGACCCTGCATCTATCTCAGAGCCGACAGCTCTGGCTCCGACACAGACCTGTGTCTATTGGGAGCCGGAGTAGGTCAGCATTTGAGATGAGCGTGCTGTCTCATTCTCCAGCACCTACCACTGGCACCAGCACTCTTCCCCCGAGAACACCCACTTCAGTCTCAGCCCCTACTCTCTGGAAGCAGCAGAGACCTGCAGCTTCAGGAACTATCATCTGGTGGCCCCTACTCTTCCGAGGCTTCCCCGGAATATCCTTCCAAGGAGCCTCCCCGGAAGAGGTTATGTAAGAAGAAACATATTGACTCCCAGGATGAGTCTTTGACATTGGACACTGACCTCGAGGAGTCAGAAGGGTCCCCCAAGTCGTCCTCTGATGATGTCTCCTTTGTGGACATTTTAGAGATCCTTAAGCAGAGGTGCGACTGGCCCACTATTAACCCTTCTGATGAGGAGTCGGTGTACCTGAAGGCTTTCGGGTCTTAACCTTCTTCCTCTTGGGTGTCTCCACCTTTTGACGAACTAATGGATCTAGTCAGTCGAAAGGTGTGGGATACTCCTGACACCGTGGAGCCAGTCCCCAGGAGACCAAATAATTTCTTGTCTGCCCCTCCTGGTAAAGAGTTCTTGTCCAAGGGTGTTTCCATAGATGCTATGGTGCTGGCTGCGGCCACGAAGAAGGAGTTAGCGGAGACCTCTTCATCTGTTCATCCGCCAAACAAGGAGTCTCGGCAGATGGACAGATTTGGGAAGCGTATTTTTAGTTCAGCGGCCTTTACCCTTCGATCGTTGAACTGTCTCACGCACTTCACGAGATTGCAGAGGGATCTCCTCAAGGAGTTAGGTGGTTCCATACAAGGTGCGTGTGCTGAGGGAGTTCCTGACAAAAATTTCTGCTCAGTTGTCCACCTTAAATTCTGTGGTTAACTCCTCCATGCGACTTATATCTTATGCTGCGGATGGAGCGAGTAGAGCAGCGGGTTCCGGAGTTGCCTTGAGGTGCAACTCCTGGATGTGCTTATGTAATTTTGCGGAACCGTTCAAGTCTACTTTCACCAATGCCCCGTTTGATGGTTCCTCATTGTTTGCTTCCAAGGTGAAGGATACACTCACTTTGTGTGAGCAAGAAGGAAAGACTCTTTTTGCCGTGGGAGTGCGTTTTACTGTCCTTTCCAGAACATACCCCAAGGATCAAAGGGGCAGTAAAATGTGGTTCAAGAAGTCCCAGAGGGTATTTTCTGACACACAGGGTGAGGTCAGATGCAGAGGAGGAGGAAATGGCAGACAATGGCCTAGAGGCCACGGCGGTCCGCAATACCAACAAGGCCGTAATTCTTTTCGAGGACGGCCTTATCAGCGCTCCTGATGTGGAGCCCGACTGCGCTTCTCTGGGGCCGGTCTGGGGTCGCATTTCTTTGTACCAAGAAGCCTGGCTAAATATTACCCAAGACAAGTGAGTACAAAGAGTTGTTACCAGAGGCTATATCATACCCTTTTCCCTATTACCGTTTGTTCCCAAAAGGATCCCAGATGGTACCACCCAATCACAGGGATCAGGCAACTGTGGAGATAAACAAGTTGCTCGCAGACCAGATAGGATCCAGAATTTACACCAGGTTCTTTTTAATTCCAAAACGAACCGGAGATTGGAGGCCAATATTGGACCTCAGCAGATTGAACAAATCAGTGAAGAAGGACAAGTTTCAAATGGTAACACTGCAGTCTATACTCCTGTTTTTAGGGAAAGACTTTTGGATGTGCTCTCTGGATCTTCAGGATGCCTATTACCACATAAAAATGGACAAGGTGTCCAGAAGCCATCTACGCTTCCGGTTGGGAGCCAGTCACTATCTGTTTCGCGCCCTGCCCTTTGGTCTCACCACAGCCCCCAGGGTGTTCACCAAATGCATGGCAGTAGCGACAGCTCACCTGAGACGACAGGGATTCCAGGTGTTTCCATATTTGGACAACTGGCTGCTGACCGCCCCCACCAGGCATCTACTCATCCAAAACAGGGACGCCACTATTCAACTTTGTGCTCAGTTAGGGATCTCCATAAATTGGATAAAGTCTGTATTATTGCCCTCTCAATCTGTGATTTTTATAGGCGCAGAAGTAGACACAGTGAACATGACAGCTCGTCTCCCTGCTGAAAGGGCACAGAACTTAATCTCCCAAGTTCAACGTTTTCTCCCGTTGCAAAAAGTCAAAGCGAAGTGGGTTCTTCAGCTCCTCGGGACTATGGCTTCCACAATTCTATTGGTATCATTAGCCAGGTTCCACATGAGAATTCTTCAGTGGCTTCTGTTTTCCCAGTGGTCCTTCCAATTTCTCCCACTGAGTCCATCCTATCCTGCTGACGGAATCATGCAAGAAGGACCTTCGTTGGTGGATAGATCCCAATCAACTGATCACGGGTGCCCCCTTTGTTCCGACCCAACCCGTTGCCACTGTGACCACGGATGCCTCCCAGATCGGGTGGGGGGGAATTATCTCGGCTGGACTGTCCAAGGCACATGGCAAGAACACGAGGCTCATCTACATGTCAGTGTTCTGGAGATGAGTGCTTCTGGCGTTGCAAGCACTTCAAGACCTTCTTCCTCTAGGGGCAATTGCGATACAATCAGACAACATGTCGGTGGTTTGGTATATCAACAAACAGGGCGGTACCAGATCTTGCCCACTCTGTCGAGAGGCCATGTGAGTTTGGGAATGGGCGAATTCTTCCCAGCGCTTTCTGGTTGCAATGCACATTCCAGGGACGACCAATGCCGACAAGCTCAGCCAGGCAATCCTAATGCCTCATGAGTGGTCTGTAAAACGGGGAACAGTGGATCAGATTTTTCGGGAATGGGGACAGTCTTGCTGCGTCCTTTTTGCCAGCCCAGTCAATACCAAATGCAGCAGCTATTTTTCCCTCATTCCCCCACCGGGGGATTCTCCCAGAGACACTCTGGCTCACAATTGGCCCAGGGGACTTCTATATGCCTTTCCACCAATCCCTCTCATTTCCAAAGTCATTCAGGAAGCTAATTGGCTGGGAAGCAAATTGATCCTTATTGCTCCTTACTGGCCTCGTCAGGTCTGGTTCCCCTTCCTCGAGCCTCTCCTTCTGGACGATCCTTGGATTCTGGACCTAGCTCCAGATCTATTGACTATCATGTCGGGTTCGCTACACCCCTCGATCCTCAACCTCAAATTGACAGCGTGTCTGCTCAAGTTCCATCCATAGTCAGGCTTCATGATGTATCATCTTCAGTGTCACACATTCTTATGTCCTCCCATAAACCTTCAACTAGGAGGCTGTATGACAATAAATGGAGAAGATTTTCTATTTGGGCACAGAGAATGAATGTAGATCCATACACTACTTCTATCCCTGTCATTCTGGATTTTTTTTCTGAGCTTTTTCAACAAGGATCTGCCGCTGCCAGTATTAGAGTCCAATTGGCGATTTCTCATTTTCCTTTAGGTTTTCCAGATACCAGTTTAATGTCTCATAAGCTATGCAGGACCTTTTTAAAAGGTGCTACTCTGTTGAGACCACCTGTGCAAGAACCAGTGGCTTCTTGGGATTTAAATTTTGTGTTGTCCAAATTGACTTCTCCACCCTTTGAACCTTCCCACTCATAGTCTCTAAAATTTTTGTCTTGGAAGACCTTGTTTTTGGTAGCTATCACATCAGCTAGATGGGTATTGGAGCTACAGGCCTTGTCTATTAAGCTACCATATTTGATTTTGCGCAAAGACAGGGTAGGGTGTCATTACGTACTAATTCCTCCTATGTTCCCAAAGTTTGTTTTAATGCTACTTTAAACCAATCAATAGAACTCCCAGTTTTCTTCCCTAATCACTGTAATGCAGCTGAATACTGTTTTCATCAGCTGGACGTTCATAGACAGCTATGTTTTTATCCTACAGCAGACTAAGGCTTTCAGGAAATCAGATCAGTTGTTCATTTCCTTTTCTGACTCTAGATTGAGCTTACCAGTTTCTAAAGTGGCACTATCTAATTGGATTTCCAGTTGTATAGCCTTTATCTATAGCTCAGAGGGCAAACCTTTACCCTTACAGGATCAAGGCTCATTCTACCAGCTCACTGTCTACCTCTGCAGCCTTTCAAGCCAGGGTACCACTTGATAATATTTGTGCAGCAGCTACGTGGGCTACTCCTCACACTTTTATTGCACATTACAACTTGAATTTGGCATCCAGGGGTAGAGCATCGTTTGGCTCCACGGTGCTCAAGAGTATTTTCCAATGAGCCACCCAAGAATAAGACGCTAGGGACGCTGTCCCATATGTAAAAATGAAGGTGAGATCTGACTACCTAACATAATGAAGTTATGTACTCTCCATAACATTCCATGTTGGTAGTCCATCTCACCTTTCATTTTTACCAACCCACCCCCCTGCCCCCATCCTGGAAGATCTGGAAGTAATAATTTGGATGCCCTTGGTTGGAGACCCTTTAGTATTGGTTGTTTTTATGGTTGTGTATTCTAGTGAGCAGCAAACAAGATCTGGGGATAGTGGTGCATCATGGAATACCTGCTTAGACACGAGCCAACCAGAAGTCTTCCAGCTTGTAAATCGGCTGAGTCGGAGCCAAGGATCGGCTTCAAACCTATATGTAAAAATGAAGGGTGAACTGGACTACCAACATGGAATGTTATGGTGAGTACGTACACGACTTCTTTTTTTTTTTTAACTTCAGCTTCTGTTTTGGATTCAGTTAAAAACTCTACCAGAGCAGGTCTTTCACTTAGGATTCCCCTATCCCTTTCTCTTTGCCTCTACTCGGATATCAATCCCTGGTAGGGAAGGCAGTCTCTAGCCTGCAGTCCAAGTCTCCTCTTTGCTTTTTCCCATTCTGTTATATTTCCCTCTCTAGTTATTTTCTTCCAATACTTTGATTCCTTTGCCAGTTTTCTCCAGTAAATTCCAGCCCCCTCATACCTATTCTCCACGAGAATCCTAATTGCAGTCATCCCAGTTGGTGGAATCTCCTATCTCCATTCTCACGTTGGCTTGGTTCTTAGAATACTTTCTGCTTCTTTATGAATATAATGTTCCGTATGGCTGTTGTTATTCCCCTTAAGGATCTGCATCCAAAATCCCACTTTCTCTCCTTATTTCTTGTATTTCCTCCGTGCATCATCCCTATCCATTTTGAATTATAACCTTCTGCTTGTGTTATGTGTATGAGGCTTAACTGTGTAACTCTGAAATATCCCTTCAAATCAGGTTGTTCTATTGGAAGGATCAACTTATCCCACTTAACCCTTGCTCTGTTCCCCTCCCAGATAAAATCCTTCAACTCTTTATTAATGTGTCCACAACTTCTCTGGTTGATAAAATATGCCTGACATATAGATACACACATACACACACATTTTATATATATATATGTATATATATATATATATATATATAAGTATATCTAGACAGGCTAAAAACATTTTCACTGCCTGTGTCTTGCTATCCATATCCATAAACAAGAGTTTGCAGTTTCTTGTTTTTGTATTATCTTATTTAGTCTCTTCCCACATATCCTTAGTTACCATAACAGAATCCTTTCTTAACCCATACTCTTAAATACTTCATTTTATAGTGCCCCCATGAGTGTATATTGTTGAACCAGTTTGTGTATGGGTAAATGGTTTACAGCTATAGCCTTTGTTTTCTCTTTATTCGTTTTATGTCCTGAAAAACTTGAAACCATCTCAGAATGTTTCGCAACACACTGAGATCTCTTTCTGGTTTTATCTTGTTCAAATAATAATATCTGCAAATAAAGCCAACTTTTCTTGATTACCATACCAATTATATCCTTGAATTTCTGAACCCCTTTTTTTTTCTTTGCCAGTAACTCTAAATGTAGCTCAAATAACAAAAGGGAAAGAGGGGCACCCCTGACGGGATCCTTTGTTTAGACACAGCTTATCAAATAGGAACCCTCCCAATTCACTCTTTGCCGCACATCCCTCATATATCCTCCTAATTAACCATCTGAAGTTGTTAACCTTCATCCTGTTCATCGCTGATAGGTTCGGTTCCGAGCCCTCGGAACCGAGTCGGCCTTATACCAAGCTTGCGTGCACCAAAAACTCTCAAGCTAAGCTGCTACCCACAATGCCCTTCACTCAGATCTCGTTTGCCATGCAGCCATATAGCAGCATTTCACTGAGCTCTCCAGCTAAGTGATATATTTTTCAATTTTTTGTAAGTATTTGTGAGTTCTTGTCAAATTATTATTTCCTCTAATTACTCACTTAGCTCTACCCATAGGTATCTCTTTTCATGTACTATTGTTGGAATTTGCCCTCTTTAACCCATATGGTATTTCCAATACCATTGTTGGTATTTCCCTCTCTCTAACTTACCTTTCTAGTTTAGCATTGGGTGTATTTTTCTATTATGTCTGAAAAGAAAGGGACTACAAGTTTTGAACACTGCTCTTCTTGCAGTGGTACACTACCTAATAGCTGTCTGCATGAGGAATGTGTGTATTGTTTGGGGGTTCCGCACTTAGCGAAACCTCCCTGTGACATTTGCACCAGTTTCAGTCAGCGTATGCTGAATGAAAGATGAAATAAGTTGATCCTCAAGGGCCTGCTTCCTTCCCCTTTTTTGGAGGCCATTTCTGCGTTGGAGGTCTCAACCCCTCTTTCTGTGGACAAAAAACATCCTTGTTCTGACCCCTTTTCACCGGCCGGTGATGGGGGCAAGCCTCCTAAGCACAAGGCCCATAAGACGACTTCTGAACATCGAATCGCCTCCTCGGTTCTGACCACCTCTGCTCTGAGTTTGGCTCCAGTGGTACGCACAGAAGTTGCTATGATCGCCTCGTCGGCGCCGGTCCTGACGCCGACAAATAGGGCTCCCGCTGCAACTTCGGTTCTGACCAGTTTGCCTGTCTCTACCTCGGCACCGACGTCCCCCATCTCCGCTCCGACAACATCTTTGGAGCCGCTATTTACTCAACTCCAGCTGTGAATTCGGCTCCGAGCTCGTTCCCAACTCTGATTATTCCTTTGCTGCCAGTTTCTAAACTGGAATCCTCGGTGCCATTTTTCAATACATCACGGACCCAGTACTCCCCTGTCTGTGAACCCATTTGCCGGACAAGCTTTCAGCCCTTTTTTGGACCGGCCTGATTCCCCCTCAGGGGCATCGGTAAGGTCCACCAAGAGCCTATCTGAAGTGGATGTGGTGCACTTCTTTGATCAGCTGCTGACCGCCAGGGGACTTACAAATTTTCCTAGACCCCGTCCCACTCCGGGTTTTGGGTCCATTGCCCTGGCAACCCCCACGTATTCTCCTCCCTTGGACCCCTCTGTTCCGAGGCCCATATTTCCAACATCTACGAGAGGTCTCCTTGCTTAGGTGCCGACAACGACTGTGTTTTAGGCTCCGAGGTCCTTTTGGATGTCAGTTCCGTTGGAGCCCACCCTTCCTCAATCTCAGGTTTGGGGGGTGGAACCTACGGTTCCTGCCACGGTTCCGGTTGTGTCGCCGGTTCTGTCTTCAGGTCCGAGGGTGACTCCCGCCCCAGTTTTGCTTGAGGCTCCGTCTTCGGGAGTGGACCGCATGGAGTGGGGTGTGACCCCGGTTCCGAAATTGTGTCCTTCAGTTTCGGGCTCCCATTCTTCTTCAGGCAGGCCTGCTTTCCAGGTGATGGAGTGCTTGCTTCAAGCAATCCTCCTACGTCGGACATACCACCCGTTCCGTCTGAGCTGCAGCTGGTGGATTCAGCCAGGTCATCTTACCACAGGGACTCCCTTTGTACCACACCAACCCATTGCCATTGTGACCACGGATGCCTCCCAGATAGGGGGGGGGGCATTATCTAGGCAGGACTGTCCAAGGCACATGGCAAGATCAGGAGGCTCATCTGCATATCAATGTCCTAGCGATGAGAGCGGTGCTTCTAGTGTTGCAAGCACTTCTCAACTTTCTCCCTCTAGGGACAATAGCTATCCAGACCACCAACATGTTGGTGGTTTGGTATCTAAACAAACAAGGGGGTCCAGATCATACCCTTTGTTGAGAGGCCCTGCGAGTTTGGAATTGGGCTTTTTCTTCCCAACGCTTTCTCATTGCAACGCACATCCCGGGGACTTCCAACGTGATAGCGGACAAGCTAAGCAGGGCAATATTGTTACCTCACAAATGGTCCTTGAACCAGAAAGTAGCCCATCTGATCTTCCACAAGTGGGGACAACCCTGCTGCAATCTCTTTGCCTGTCCCATCAACACCAAATGCAGCAACTTTTTCTCCCTCATCCCCCCTCCGGGAGAGTCTCCAAGAGATGCGCTCGTCCATGATTGGCCCCCGTGACTCCTTTATGCTTTTCCTCCTTTTCCACTCATTCCCAAGGTCATACAGAAAGCAATGCTGTTGGGGAGCAAGATGATCCTCATCACTCCTTACTGGCCTCGTCAGATTTGGTTCCCTTTTCTCGAGCCTCACCTGTTAGACTATCCATGGACTCTTGTTCAAGTGCCAGACCTCTTGAGACACATGTCAGGTTCTCTTCACCCCAGTCTCCACACACTGAAACTAACTGCATGGCTGCTCCAGTTCCATCACTAGTCAGGCTTCATGATCTGTCTCCAGCTGTAACCCATATTATTACCTCTTCTCACCAGCCTTCGACTAGAAAATTGTATCACAGTAAATGGAAGAGATTTTCTATATGGGCACACAAGAGAAGTTGATCCATTTACAGCTCCCATTACTATTGTTTTAGAATTCCTTTCAGAACTCTTTCACCAGGGTTCAGCGGCTGCTACACTCCGAGTTCAGCTAGCAGCAATACCTAATTTTCATGCAGGGATTAATGATTCCAGTCTTATGTCTCAAACTATGCAAATCCTTTCTTAGGGGCACCATGATGTTAAGACCTCCTGTTCAAGACCCCATTCCTCCCTGGGATCTGAATCTAGTCCTGTCTAGACTTACTTTGTCACCCTTTGAACCAGCCCGTAGTTGTCAGTTGAAATTCCTGTCTTGGAAGACTTTTTCTGGTGGCAGTAACCTCAACCAGACGAGTTTCTGAACTACAAGCCCTATCAGTTGAACCTCCATATTTAATTTTTCACAAAGACAGGGTTTCTCTCCGGACCAATCCTTCTTTTATTCCTAAAGTCTGTTCTCAATTTCACTTAACCCAAACAATTGAACTGCCAGTGTTCTTCCCTAATCACACCAGTAAAGCAGAGTATGCATTCCATCAATTGGATGTGCATAGGCTACTGCATTTCAATATCCACAGGACCAAAGGATTTAGAAAATCATAACAGCTGTTTGTTTCTTTTGCTGAGGCGAGAATGGGCTTGCCAGTTTCTAAGATCACACTATCGAACTGGATCTCTAGTTGTATTTCCTTTATTTACACTTCTCATGGAAAGGAGTTACCCTTTAAAGTCAAAGCGCATTCTACCAGGTCCTTTTTTTTTACTTCTGCTGCCTTTCAAGCCAGGACACCTATTGATAATATATGTGCAGCAGCAACATGGGCTACCCCTCATACCTTCATTTCCCATTATAAATTGGATTTAACTTCCAGGGGTAGAGCCTCGTTTGGTTCCACGGTACTCAGAAGTATTTTCCAGTGAGCCACCCATTCAAGATGCTAGGGCCGCTGTCCCACACGTAATAATGGAGGCAAGATAGGACTACATAACATAAAGAAGTTATGTACTCACCATAACGTTCCATGTATGCAGTCCATCTCGCCGAGCATTATTACAAACCCACCCACCACCCCCTTCCTGTAGGATCTGGAAACAGTTTTTTCCTTTACTACAGTGGCTTATACCATAAAGGGTGCCTTTATTACTGTTTATTCTTCTGGGCTTTTGTCCTTTTCCTGTCTTATCCTGATAGACTAGTAGCAGACAAGATCTGGGGAATGTGCTCATGCACCATGGGATACCTCCTAGCCACGAGCCAATCAGAAGTTTTCAGGCTTTCTAAGCGGCCGAGTCGGCTCCGAACCAACATGTAATAATGTTTGCCAAGATGGACTACATACATGGAATGCTATGGTGAGTACATAACTTCTTTTTTCTTCCCAAGGTGGTTTCCGACTTTTCTATTAACCAGTCCATTGAGCTCCCGGTATTCTTTCCAAATTATTCAAACAAGGGAGAATACTGTCTACATTCATTGATGTTCATAGACAAGTGCATTTCTAAGTCCTTTCGCAGGTCGGACCAACTTTTCATTTCCTTTTCTGGTCCTAGAATGGGTTGTGCAGTCTCTAAAGTTACTTTGTCAAAATGGTTCAGGGATTGCATTACTTTCTCATATTCTCCTACGAATTAATCTAAGCCTGCTCAAATCAAAGCTCAGTCAACTAGGGCTATTGCAGCATCTGTTGCCTTCCACTCTAGAGCCTCCTTGGATGACATATGTGCAGGAGCCATTTGGGCTAAACCCATTACCTTCATCAAGCTTTACAAATTGTATCTGATCTCCGGGGGAAGAGCGGCCTTTGGCTCAATGGTTCTCAGAAATGTTCTTCCATAAGGGCCACCCAGGTTCTCCAAGTAGCTTGGGATTCTGTCCCATCAGTGATGAATAGGAAGAAGATTAACAACTTCAGATAAAGAAGTTATGTCTTACCATAACGTTCCATCTGAGTTGTTGATCTTCTTCCAGTCATCACACCCTCCCACCAGCCCCCACCAAAGGCTCCTGGCAGATGATCTGGGTCTTTTGGTGTTTAGGGTTTCTGCACAGAGATGGCCTCTGACTTTCTTTTTTTTCAATATGTTGCATGCAAACTCGATCTGAGGTAACTGAGTGAAGGGCGTTGTGGGTAGCAGCTTAGCTCATGAGTTTTTGGTGCACGCAAGCTTGGTATAAAGCCGACTCTGTTCTGGGGGCTCGGAAATGAACCCATCAGTGATAGCTGGAAGAAGATCAACAACTCCGATGGAACGTTGTGGTAAGACATAACGTCTTTTTATTATTGTATCGCAGAATGCAAATACTTCCATTGCTCTTCTCATAAAATCCCAATTTACTCTGCTGAATGTTTTCTCTGCATCAAAACCCACCACCAGCAGTGGTATTTTCTTGCATTCTGCTTACCCCTGGATCATCATTATTCTATTAATGTTATCAAATGTTTGCTTCCCCAACACAAAAATACATGGATCCAGATCTATCAGTTTTGGCAACAGCTTTTCATTCTTTTAGCTATTTTTAGATCATGATGTAAAATTGAAGTGGGCCTATATGAAGCTGGGTCTGATGGTTCTTCACCTCCTTTTGATACCACAGCCACCACAGCTTGGTGCTTCTCTCCTTTTAAAATACTGTTAAACAAAAGCATTTAGGTCTTTATTACTTTAGGTTCACAAGAGGTTACTAGGCTATTGGCCCTAGGGCCTTTATAAGCCAAGCCATGTTATACCCTTGTTCCCTTATTGACCAAGTTGTATGGTCTATATTTGCAGTTCGAGTCTATGATCAGCACCAACTGCTGTTCTCCTTGTGGGACATAGGTGACACCCTCAGGGTAAATTTACGGTCTCCCATCCAGTTGTCTACGTTACCATTAAATAGGGTCATTGATGAGATCTGTTATATGAATTGTGAGAATTTGTTCCACAGGAGTGGCAGTCTCTGGGGACATGTCTGTGTCTCCAACATGTTCTGTTAATGTCGCAGGCTAGGTTAAGATCCCTAGAGCGAGTGAATCTACCCCATTTTACTTGCGGATATTCCCCTCTAGCTTCCAAACTTCCACAGGAATACCATATATTCCTAGAGACTTTCCTACGGATAGTATGTGCATCATTGTTTTTATCTCATCTCCTCCTATCATATCTGTTAATTGTTGAGCCTCATGTACCTCTAACTTTGGCATACTTAAGTCTTTCATAAATATTTCCATTTGCACTTTTTCTTGATTTCCACATTGTTCTTTTTTTATACAAATTTTCATAAGGGTTCCAAAATGTCTTTAATACCTTTTCAGGATCTCTGATTATTTTTCTTGTTATAGGCTTCCTAAGGTTGGCAACAATATGTTCTATTTTCTGTTGACGAAGTCGTTTTGTTAAAAGTTTTTGTACTCTGAAATTATCAAAAACATTTGCTTGACAGCAGTCTTTCTAAATTTATGCATGCTATCCAGATATTCCCTTAGAATCCCTTTAGCACTGTGCATTTGCGCCTCTTGTTCTCTGAGACTCCTCTTCTTCTGGAGTACTGTCAGACCCTTTAAGTAATTCTTGTTACTACTTAGTCATATCTCTCTTTTATTTCTACCCTATTTTTAAACTCCCACTTTAATTTTATCCCACTCATAAGCTGTAACTTCTGAATACATTTCTATCTTCCCTAATAGCTGTCAAATATTTTCCACTACCCATTCATTAAATTCCTATCTTTTTAACAGGTAGGTGGGGAAGCGTCAGTGTCTCATTTGTACTTCATTATCCTGCATTTTTATATTTTTCTTACTGATGCATGATCTGAAGTAGTTGAAAAGCTTTCAGTTAAATGTACATTCCTGTAAAATACATTCTGTCTAGTCTAGCCCAGATATTGTAACTTAGAGAATAATATGTAAATTCTCTCCAAGTTCCTACTACTAAATTCACATCTTTCATACCAAATATTTTCATGAATTTCTTCTGAAATCTACCATTGTTTTCTTATTTTCCCTTCTATGTCTCCTCAGATACATCCTCCCTGTTGCAAATTGAGTTCTAGTCCCCACCTGTAAGTAATGTTCCATATTGAAACATGATTATTTCTCCCGATTTTTCGTAAGCTCTATAATAGCAGTTTTAGGTGGAATATAAATGCTTGCCAGCAAAATCCTCCTACCTTACCAGTAGCCCTTTACTACCACAAGTCTACCATTATTATCTTTTTTCCTCTTCTGTCACTATTGGAGCTCATCTAGCAATTAGTACAAGTACTCCCCTTTTCCATTGTCCACAATATTCTGCTGAGTATCCCGCCTGAAATCCTTTCTTTATCAATTTCACGTGCTAATTTCTTTCCAAATGTGTCTCCTGTAGCATTCCTGTTTGTACTCTGCATTTCTTATTACAGTTCAATACTATTACCTTTTTGTTTGCACCTGTAAGGACATTCACATTCCAGAATATGTTTAGTGTAACCATTATAAGAAGACATCATTCCCACCCATTATATATGACAACTTTTTTAAATGTCTGTTTCCAGGTTTTGTGTTTCATGCACACACTAATGTTTGGCAGGTTGATCCTTTATATTGTTATTTCTTGTCTTCTCCATTTTGAACATATGTCACATTTTACAAGACTTTTTGTTTTAATGAAAGTCTTAAAAAAACACACACACCGAAACTCAACTTGAAAGAAATACAAAACTGTGTACAATGTACATCTTCAAATAATAAACTTTAACCTTCCTGATAGGAACAATTGTCCCAAATCAACAGTTGTACCCTCAGGCATTTACTAACCTAAAATTAAGGTTATTAATGCTAAACTGCATGTTACTGCATGGTCTGTGCTCGTACTTGCACTAATTGTTGTATGTTTCTTGTTTTATCTTTATTCCCCTCAATGAACCCAATATATTGAGAGATTTCTACATTAATACTCCCCTTTATGAATTTAAAACTCAGTTTTGCCAGTTGCTAAGTTAACATTTGCTGATATATCCTCAAAAATGTAAGACTTGTTACAGCCTGCATAAACTACATTTGGAAGCATTCCTGAATATTAAGCAAAGGGGTGGTCTGTTAATAAGTAAATGCTTCCCTTTTTAAAAACAGCATAATAAATATTCATCCTGCTATCATTATCTGAAGGCTAGTGCTTTGTGTTTAGTACCAAATGGAACACAGACCCATGTTCACCTTTTTAATGTTACATAGCATCATAGCATGTAATTATTTTTTTTTGTATTTTTAGCACATCAGTATTTGCTTTTTGATGGTGTTTAAAGCAGTCTTTATCAATTTTAGTACTCTGCCACATGTCACTTGTAAGCAAGCAACTTCTATCCCACTTGTATGCAGTCTAGCTTGCAAATGTGTATTGGCTATGCTGAGTTTAAAACATATCATATTTACTGGATTACCCACCCAAATAATAGCAGTAAAACATTGTAATTAAATAAATTTAGCCCGACCGTAGTCCACACTTTAAGCAAGCACTGCTTTTAGTTTCTTTTTACAAAACCTTAATTAGTTAAGAGCCTCCTTTGCACACGGATGGCTGGAACATCGCAGTATTGCTGCAAACCTTTTCTTCTGAAAAATGGACAGACACACATCAAGGCAAAATGAGAGATTTTATACAAGGTTAGTAGTTAAATTTGAGTTGATGTTTGGAAAAAAATGCAGTTTTGCTTTATACAAGTTATCAGGTTTTAATGTTAATATAAATATAATGCAATTATTCTTGTTATATTTTATTTTGTTACTTCATAGGTAGGTACTAGGCTATTGGCCCTAGGGCCTGTAAGCCTAGCCAAAAAGGTACTCTGGCTTTCACCACCCAAGAAAATTATTTTCCTATGCCCCTGCGGAGCAGAGCCCCAGAGGTGATGCCAGGGGTGAATTTCCTATTTTCCATCCAGTCATCAAGATTTTTCTTGAATGTAAATGAGGAGCTTTGTTTTATATAGATAGGTAGTTTGTTCCAGAGTATGGGAAGTCTCTGGGACAGGAATCTGTCCCTCCACCATGTTCTGTTTATTGTGGTGACAAAGTTTAGGTCAATAGAGCATTTAGCTTGGAAGGATTGGGATTTCTTCAAGTGGAGAATGTCCAATAGCTCTGGGTTTCATAGGTTCATAGTTTCATACTAGGCTATCTGCCCTAGGGCATTTATAAGCCTAGCCAGTGTGTGTTTGGCTTTCGCCACCCATTTTAAATTAATTTTGCTATGCCCTTTTTCGAGGTTAGTATACTGTGCCTCTGTCTAACAGTGACACAGAAGTGATACCCGGGGTAAACCTACTATCTCCTGTATTTGACATAGCTTTGTATGTTCATATGTTCATATATATGTTCATATGTTCATACTAGGCTATCTGCCCTGGGGCAATTATAAGCCTAGCCCAATTCTGTATGGCTTACGCCACCCATTGATTTGAGTATACTGTGCCCTTTTTAAGGTTTAATTTACTGTGCCTCTGTCTAATAGTGACACGGGAGTAATCCCTGGAACAAACCTACGATCCCCCATCCACCTATCGAGATGATTCTTGAAGAGATTCAGTGAGGTGCTCTGCCTCACATGAACTGGAATTCTTTTTTTTTTTTTTCAATAATAATTCTTTATTTTATTTTTACCAAACAACTAATACAGTACTACCAACTACTTACAATATGTACATGAATGCTTCCAACAGTTACATAAAATCATTATAGAAAAAAAAAAGAACTAGTAACTATATAAGACTTATCTCAATAAAATTCAACAGTTATTCAGTTTTTCCCGGAGAATAGAGGAATGGAACTTTAAGCTAATACAATGTTAAAGATTTGTTCCCATATTTTTGTATTGTTTACATTTTTCTTATGATCACTAATTAGAAATGTATGTGCTAGAATATGTTTGGTGGCTACTATCTTGAAATTTTCCCATGATGTCTGTAAAGGGTTCAACCAGTTGGAAGCAATATATAACTTCATCAACAAAAAAATATTGATTAGTATAATTCTTTGGGTTCTTTCCAAGTTGGGTGGTGGAATATGCAACATCGTAAATTCCCAGGAGAGTGTGGAATGTTGATATCCCATTTTTTGTAGTTGAAATTTCAAGGAATTCCAGAGTTTGAAAATACATTTACAACTCCAAAACATATGTAGGAGGTCAGCCGTTTGATCTATACAATATGGGCATTTTGGTGAGTTCTTTGAGTTAAATTTGTGTAGAGTGAGATCATATAATATCGTTATTAAATATCATCAATTGGGTAAATAATAGCTTCTGAAGGGACACAGATTTTATGGTTAAGTGAATTGCTTTTAGTATTTTACTTTCTTCAATCGTCAACAATTTCTCTCTCCAGTATTTGGAAATTAATATTTGATTATTATATTTTAATTCTTTAATCAAACCATATGCTGCAGTTATATATTTACATTCCTGTGTAAGGGTTTGCCATAAGTTCAGACACATGTTTAAGTCTTCTTCTTTAATTGTGTCATTCCCTTTACTAAGGTAACTTATTGATAGGTCTTTTAATTGTCTTATTATAATTCGATACGATTTGGGGAGATTCAACTCTTTTAAAATATTGTGAGTCGGGATACCTAAAAAAGGATATAAATCAAATAGGGTTAAATTAATTATAAGTGGGCATTTCTTAAGGTCTGTCAGCTGATTACCAATTTTCAAATTTGGATTTTTGTGAAATGGTTGAAGAATCATCATACTTTGCAAAAGATTTAATGAGTTAAAAAGATTTTGTACTGAAACTATATATGGTTTGATATGTTCGAACACGAAGTACCCTTTAAGAGTATTTTTGTTTAAAAAAGGTAATGCCTTGCAGTTAATATCCAATTCCTTGACATGTTTATGATTAAGAACCAGCCATTTGGGAACCCATTTCGAGTTACACCCATCCGAGTTAATTATTCTTAAAAGTCTATTGGTGTTTATTATTAAATAATATGTTTCGAAATTAGGTAGATCCAACCCTCCCCTATTTTTTGGAGCCATCAATTTATCATACGATATCCTAACTTTTCTAGGTTCCCATAGAAATCTAGCTAGTTCTGTATGAAGCTGTTTGAAGAATTTTTTGGCGATTTGAACTTGTGACGCTCTAAAAATATATAGTAATCTAGGAAGTATATTCATTTTAATAATTGAAGTCTTCGCCATTATTGGTAATTTCAGATTATCCCATCTTTTCACGTCAGATACTATCTGCTCCCAAATAACCTTAACATTATTGAGATAAAAATCTCTGTTGTCTGTTGAGAACACCACTCCTAAGTATTTTATTTTTTCTTCTGATTTTACCTGCCCTACTAATGGTAATAGTGAAAAAGGTGTAGGTGTCTTTAATGGGAATATCTTAGTTTTTTTTAAATTTAATTTATAATTGGAAATTTTCGCAAATTTGTCTACTGCCTTTATTATTTTATTAGTATCCGAAACAGGTGTTGTGCAGTAAATACTCAAATCATCTGCAAAAGCAGCCATTGTGATCTTCGTACCATGAATCCTTGGAGCATTATGATAAATATTTTGTTTAATGTGCAAAAATAGAGGTTCCAAATACAAATTGAATAACAAGGGAGATAAAGGACAGCCTTGACGGGTACCATTTTTAATTTGAATTATTTTTGAAAGATTCCTGTTAATGACTAGATTTGTATATGGATTGGTATATAATTTTTTTAAAGTTGAAGTGAATTCTTGCGGTATGTTAAAGCATGTTAAAATTTCAAATAAATATTCTAAGTTCACTCTGTCAAATGCTTTTTGTGCATCAATTATAAGTGTGTAAAGATTCTGGTTTTTATGGGTAGCATGAGAAATCATTGTATGCAATGTTAATGTATTATCTATAGTTTGTCTGCTATTTATAAAACCGGCTTGTTCATCAGATATTATCGGGTTAATTACCATTTTCAACCTGTTAGCCAAGATCGATGTCATAATTTTCATATCTATGTTTAAAAGTGAAATGGGTCTATAATTATCCAGGTTTTGTCGATCAGTATTTTCTTTCGGTATGAGGATAGTTTTCGATGCATTAAAGTGTGGGTCAGTAATTTTATTGTTAATAATATAGTTAAAGACCACTGTGAGTATTTTCCCCAGAATATCACTAAAAGTTTTATAAAATTCTGTAGTCAAACCATCCGGTCCCGGAGCTTTGTGTGGCTTCAATTTCTTGATAACATCAGTTATTTCATCTGAAGAAATAGATTTAATTAGGTTCATATGAAGCTCATCATTAATCTTTGGAAATATAATTTTCTGAAGAAAGTCATTATTATTCTTATTTGGATTTACATCCTGTTGTTCACCATATAGTTCTGAAAATATTATTTCAAAAACCTTTATAATCTCTTCCATATTGGTGAATGTTTTATTGTTAAAGTATATTTCAGCCGGGATTTGGGAAGGTGACTTTGATTGATTAATAATACATGCTAGTGCTTTTGACGGGGTCTGTATGTGATTCGCATATTTTACCAGCATTTTTTGTTCATGTAATGATAATTTACTGTTTTGTAATAAAAAAAGTTTCTTCTGACAATTTAATAATTGCGTTTCGGTTTGTTTACTATAATTTCTAATTAATTCCTGATCCAATAATTTAATTTTTGATTCCAAGTCATACATCTCTTTCACTTGTAATTTCTTGTAGAAAGTAGCTTTTTGTATAAACATTCCTCTAATTTGCGCTTTGGTAGTTGCCCATTCTATGTCTGACGGATGTCGGTGTTCTAATAGATTATTTAATAATTGATTAAAAAATTCATGAGCTTCTTTTAATACATCCTCTTTATGTAATAGATATGGATTTAATGTCCAATTATAACCCCTACCATGCAATTTATAACAAGTATCTTTCTTAAAGGTTAATGTGATCCGACAAATAACGAGCTTGTATGTATATATAGGGATCAAAACACATTAGTGTATCTGATATTAAAAAAAAAATCGATCCTGGACCACATTTTATGACAGCTCAAATAAAATGTGAAGTTATTTGGATTCATTTGGTCCTTATTATATTTAAATGGATCATAAAGTTTAAAATCTGCTTTAAGTTCCTGCAGTGCTATCACTGCCTGATTATTATAAGATCTATGGGAACTTGTTTTATCTAATTTAGGGTCTTGGTATGTATTCCAGTCACCTCCTATTATTATATAATAATTGTTATATTGGTTTAAAATAAAGTAAAGTGATGCTATGAATGTTTGCTGATTAGTACATGGGGCATATATATTAAGAAGAATCACCGGTTTATCGTAAAATTTTGTTATAAAAATTACATAGCACCATCTTCCTTCTTTATCCATTTTAAAATCTAAAATCCTCTCTTGGAACTGAGTTTTGATGATTATTGCTACACCTGCACTATTAGTTGTCCCTTCCGAAGCTATTACCTCCCTGATCCATTTTTTATTTTTTATGGCCGTCCATTGATCATTAACCAAGTGGGTTTCTTGTAACAAAATAAATGGTGCTTTTGACTGAAGAAGTAAATGAAAAAATTGTTTCCTTTTTTTCAGATTCTGGAAACCCCTGACATTCCATGAGTCTGTTATCCACATAAAAATACTTTTAAAATGTTAGTGTATATGTTGAATTTGAAAAACGATACTAAGTTCCGGTATAATATTGGATTTTGAAATATCTGGAAGCAAACTAAATGCCCCATCCCTAACCAGTGCCTATCCACTATTCTCCTGGACCAGGACAAACATAGGATGTTATGTGATCCTATCTCGCCTACATTCAGTACTGATCGGCTCGGAGCCGATCCCTCGGCTCCAACTCGGCACGCTATGCTATAGAGTGAGGCCTCTTATTGGCTGAGCTATTTCTTATCCCAGGATGCACCACCACTAATACCCCAGATCTCGTTTGCCGCTTACAAGCTAGGACGTGGTCTCAAACTTGGCTGGGCTAAGTACTGTTTTATTCAAAGTTTTCCTGTCAGGAATTTTGCTATTTTGAACCCAAAAGCTGTTTTAACAGCTATTGTTGTTGTACGAGTGTGTTTGGAAAAAGTTGTTGAGAAAAATTGTGTTTTTTGTTAAGGGAAGGTTTCCCGTTTAAATTAGAGGGGCCTTCCCCTATTCCTATCTAGCGTTTTTGTGTTTCCAGGAGGTCAAGTACCTGCTTAAGTTAGAGGGTCTTGACCCTCATTTTCAGTGTTTGTGGTACTAGATTGTGTATTGTTTTCTGACATTGTGTTTTGTCTCTAAAAAAAAAAAAAAAAAAAAAAAACTTACTTAGTTTCACTTTCTTTGTGGTAAAATCTTGTTTCTTAGTGTTTAAAAAGTGCGCGAGGTGTGGTTACAAAATGTCCATAACGGACGACCACTCCTCGTGCGTTTATTGTTTAGGCGCCAAGCACCTACAAGAGTCCTGTAGCGTGTCACGCCTTTTCTTCTAGAGTCCTCCAGGAGAGGAAGAATAAATTAATATTAAAAGGTCTGATTAAGCCCTCCTTCGAGGAGGCCTTATCTTCCTCTTCCCCTCCTACGAAGAAGAAAAAAGCGTCGGCTCCGACCAGTCTGTCGGAACCGACTGCTAAAAAACCTAGGCAGGCTTCTCCATCGGCTCCACGGACTTCGGAGCCGAGGGCGGAACGGTCTGCCTCGATGCCTCCAGTCTCGACCCCTCTGGTTTCGGAGCCGAGGACTGGGGCATCGAGAGGCGGGTCACCTTCATCGGCTCCACTGATTTTGGAGCCGATGAGGGTTGCCGGCTCAGACTCTTCCCCTTCGGCGCCGAAGCCCTCCTCGGCACCGAGGGAAATTGTTTTGAGATCTCCCTCAGAACCGATAGTGGTCGAATCCATTCGGAGCCGGTCCCCTAGTCCTACGGAACCGATGGAGAAGTCGGTTCGGACCCGATCGGTGTCATCTAGATCCTCCAAGATGTCTGATTCGGGCATCAACAGGGTGCTCCTAAGACTTTTCCAGTCTGCGGTGTTTCAAAAGTTAGTTTCGGCTCCAGCCCATTCGGCTTCGGAGCCGATGGTCCACCCTGCTATTATGGTTCCTCCTTCAACAGCCTCGGCACCATTGGAGCCGGTGCTGGTGGAGCCGATGGAGGTTTTCGGGTCGGGCCCGACCCTTACTCTGGCTCTTGAGTCGGAGTTCGGTACGCGGACTTCTTCTGTCAGCCCCGGGGGGGACGCTTCGGGACTGATGTTTTCGGTCCCAAGCCTTCCTCTCGGTGCGTCGGCTGCGGGGGTGCCATCTACCGTTGTGGCCACGGAGGTGGGACCTTCCCAGGATTCTGGTGGTCCCGCCTTCAGGGCCATGAGGAGTGCGTTAGCCAAATCTTCTTTGGCTACCTCCACGGTCTCCCCAGCTCCTTCCCTGCATACTGAGACTGGGTTTTTGGCAGTCCCCCTGTCCTTAGACAGCGGAGCCCCGGGGCCTGAGGTTACCCTCCTGGAGGTCCCTCTGAAGCTTCTTCGGAGGAACCCCCCAGGTAAAGATCGTGCAAGAGGAAGCACGTTGACTCCCCTGATGAGTCTCTTACATCAGACACTGATCTCGATGATGCAGAGGGGTCCCCTAAGTCGTCCTCAGGTGATGTCTCCTTTGCAGACATCCTGGAAGCCCTTAAACAACGAGGCGGCTGGCAATCCAAACCCCCTTCTGCTGATGAGTCGGTGTTCCTTAAGGCCTTCGGGGCTCAGCCCTCCGCCTCCTGGGTGTCTCCGCCCTTCGACGAGCTCTTGGATTTGATCTGTCGAAGGGCGTGGGAACACCCACACTCTGTGGAACCGGTGCCTGCTTGCCCTAATAAGTTCCTGTCAGCACCCCCGGAAAAAGAGTTTCTGACGAAAGGTGTGGCTGTAGATGCTTTGGTGGTGGCATCTGCTACCCAGCAAGATGTAGCAGAGGCTTCGACGTCTGTCCATCCTCCTAATAAGGAGTCTAGGAGCATGGATTGGTACGGTAAGCGCACCCTAAGTTCAGCTGCCTTTACATTAAGGTCCTTGAACTATCTCACGCACTTTACCAGATTTCAGAGGGATCTGATTAAAGAACTTTCCGATACCCTCTTGGGTAACCTGCCTGAGCAGCTGGCCCAGACGGTTGGCTCTCAGCTGGCTACGCTGTCGTCCATATCAAACTCGTCCATTAGGCTCATTACTTATGCGGCCGAAGGGGCGAGTAGAGCGGCGGGTACAGGCATTGCTCTACGGAGACAAGCCTGGCTCCGCCTGTGTCATTTTGCGGAGGCCTTTAAGTCTTCCTTTGCCGAAGCCCCCTTTGATGGGTCCTCTTTGTTTGGACCCAAGGTAAAGGACACTGACCCGCTGCGAGCAAGAAGGTAAGACTTTGACTGCCGTAGGGGCACGATTTTCCACTCCCTTTCGGCCTTACCCCAAGGCTAAAAGAGGAGGGAAAATGTGGTTCCGTAGATCTCAGAAGTCTTACCCCTCACAGCAGGACGATCCCCCTTCTAGAGGCAGGGGAGGGGGAAATTCTTCTGGAAGACTCCGTCCCAGAGGCGGCAGAGGCCCTCGCAACACTGGAGACCGCGAGTCCTTTCGTGGCTCTTCAGCCTTTCACAGTCCCTGAGGGATTGCTCGACTGTGCAGCTCCGGAGCCAGTCGGGGGTCGTTTTTCGAGGCACCTAAAAGCCTGGGAAGGTATCACTCAGGACCGATGGGTGCTTCGAATTATCGCTGGAGGTTACGCCATCCCTTTTTCTCACTCTCCACCTCAGTCCAAAAAAATCCCGGACCCGCCACCCAGTCAACGGGAAACTGCAGCCTCAGAAGTTTCAAAGCTGCTGCAAAAAGGAGTCATCCAACCGGTCCCCGCAGACCAGATCGGATTAGGGACTTACTCAAGATTCTTTTGGTGCCAAAAAGACCGGGACTTGAGGCCCATTTTGGATCTCAGCATTCTAAACTGTTCAGTCAAAAAGTCCAAGTTCCGAATGGTCACCCTACAAACCATTCTCCCACTGCTGGAGAAAGGTGTTTGGATGTGCTCCATAGATCTCAAGGGCGCTTATTACCATATCATGGTACATCAAGCGTCCAGGAGACATCTGCGCTTCAGCCTAGGAGGCAGTCATTTTCAGTTCAGCGCTGCCCTTTGGTCTCACCACAGCCCCCAGGGTGTTCACCAAATGTTTGGCGGTCGTGACTGCTCACCTGAGAAGTCTAGGATTCCAGGTGTTTACGTATCTAGACGACTGGCTCCTAACTGCCACCTCCAAGCATCTACTATTGCGGAGCCTACAAGCCACGATATCACTGGGCAATTCCCTTGGAATCACCTTCAATTGGCCAAAGTCTGTGTTGCTGCCATCTCAACACATAAGATTCATCGGAGTAGAGATAGACTCAAACCGAATGCGGGTCTATCTACCTACAGACAGGATACAAACCATACAGGCTCAAGTTCGAGCCTTACTTACCAGATCCAAAGCCCCAGCTGGAATGGTCCTGTAGCTATTGGGATCCATGTCCGCCACGGTTCTTCTAGTTCCCCTAGCAAGGTTGCACATGAGAATTCTCCAGTGGCTTCTTTCAACTCAGTGGTCCTTTCAGGAACTCCCTCTCAGTCACCTCATATGGATCACAGAAACCTGCAAACGAGACCTTTGCTGGTGGCTGGTGCCCTCCAATCTGGATCAGGGACGACCCTTTGTTCCACCTCCTCCTGTGGCCACTTTGACCACGGACGCCTCCCAGATGGGGTGGGGGGGGCATTCCCTGGGCAGGTCAGTCCAAGGCAAATGGCATTCGGAAGAGACCCTACTTCATATCAACATCCTAGAAATGAGGGCGGTGCTTCTGTCCCTTTAAGCCCTTCACGATTACCTCCCTCAGGGCGTAATTGCCGTTCACTCCGACAACATGTCAGTCGTCTGGTACCTGAACAAACAGGGAGGGACCAGATCCTATCCCCTTTGCAGAGAGGCCATGAGAGTTTGGGAATGGGCAGTGTCGACCAAACGCTTTCTAGTGGCGACTCATATCCCGGGCAAGTCCAATGTGATAGCCGACATACTGAGCAGAACTATCCTCTCTCCACACGAATGGTCTCTGAACATTACAGTTGCAAATCAGATTTTCAGCAAATGGGGAGTTCCGTGTTGCGACCTCTTCGCGACTCCGCTGAATGCGAAGTGCAAAAAGTTCTTCTCCCTCACCCCGGCTCCGGGGAAGAGCCCTATGGATGCACTAGCCCGTCCGTGGCCCACCGGCTTGCTTTATGCTTTTCCTCCAGTTCCTCTCCTTCCCAGGGTGATCCAAAAAACGTCTCTCTTGGGGAGCAAAATGATCTTAGTTGCTCCTTACTGGCCTCGTCAAGTATGGTTCCCCTATCTTCGGAAATATGCACTGGAAGGTCCATGGTTCCTGGATCAGATCCCAGACCTATTGGTTCATCAGTCGGGACTATTCCACCAGTCCCTACACACCTTAAAATTGACGGCTTGGCTCCTCCTCTTCCGACTATAGTCAGGAATCATACCTTGGATCCGGCAGTTGTACACATTTTATCCTCGGCCCACAAGTCTGCTACAAAGAAATTGTATTCTAGCAAATGGAAAAGATTTGCTATTTGGGCTCAACTCCGGGGTCTGGATCCCATCACTATTCCTGTATCAGAAGTACTGAAATTTCTAACTTCTCTTTTCAATCAAGGCTCTTCAGTCTCTACCATCAAGGTTCAATTGGCAGCTATTTCCAATTTTCACGAATCTATAAACCCACCTTTAATGAGCAACAGATTGTGTAAGACCTTCTTGAAAGGTGCTGCGCTTTTAAGACCTCCGATTTCTCATCCTGCTCCTCCATGGGATCTCGATGTGGTGTTACGCGTCTTAACTTCCTCCCCCTTCGAACCGGCAGCAACATGTGATTTAAAATTTCTATCGTGGAAAACTGCCTTTCTGGTGGCGATTACTTCTGCCAGAAGGGTTTCAGAGCTTCAAGCTTTGTCTGTAAAACCTCCGTACTTGGTTTTTCACAAAGATAGAGTATCTCTCAGGCTAAATCCATCCTTTGTCCCTAAAGTTTGTTCCAGTTTCTGCCTACAACAGTCATTAGAACTTCCAGTCTTCTTTCCGAAGTGTTCTAACAAAGCGGAATTCATATTCCACACATTAGATGTCCACAGGCAATTGCGTTTTTATTTAGATAGGACTAAACAAACAAGGAAAACAGATCAGTTGTTTGTATCCTTTTCGGACAATAAATTGGGCAAAGCCGTTACAAAGGTCACTATTGCCAAATGGATCAGGGACTATATTACTCAAGCTTATTCTTATTCTAATAAAGAGCTTACCACCTCTGTCAAAGCTCATTCTACAAGAGCTATGGCTACTTCAATAGCATTCCATTCTAAGCTTGCCATTAGTGACATTTGTGCTGCGGCTACATGGTCCTCCCCGCACACTTTCATTTCCCACTACAAATTGGATGTGGCATCTAGAGGACGAGCTTCATTTGGTTCCACAGTGCTCAGGAGTGTTTTCCAATGAGCCACCCAGGATTTAGGTGCTAGGGACGCTGTCCCATCAGTACTGAATGTAGGCGAGATAGGATCACATAACATCTTTTAGTTATGTACTTACCATAACTTTAGATGTTTGGGATCCATCTCTACATTCTAATAACCCACCCTCCTTCCCCCTTCCTTGGAGATCAGAGGATATCAGAAGGTCCGAATCCTGTTGTTTCATCTTGAAACATCTGGCAATGTTATATAAACAAGTTGTGTACGTGTGCATGAATGCGGACAAACAAGATCTGGGGGATTAGTGGTGGTGCATCTTGGGATAAGAAATAGCTCAGCCAATAAGAGGCCTCGCTCTATAGCATAGCGTGCCGAGTCGGAGACGAGGGATCGGCTCCGAGCCCATCAGTACTGAATGTAGGCGAGATGGATCCCAAACATCTAAAGTTATGGTAAGTACATAACTAAAAGTTTTTAACACTGTTTAGACTTCTATTGGTATACATCAATCCTAAATAACTATTATATAATAACACCCTAATAAGATATACAAAACCTATGATAACTACAACTAACCCTACAAAAACTAACCTACACATTCCCCATTAAACACTAGTAACTATCTACAGCTCTTGAACACATTAGTTAGTTAACACACTGCTATATCTTACATACCAATTTCTTATTCTACCCTCTAATGGTTTGCATACATTATTAATTAAATCCTTGGTTATAATCTCCTAGAATAACTAACTGTCTTATCTACCTTTGCCTAGGTAAGTATAACATGTTAACAGCAGCATTGATAAAAACAACATCAGTAATGTATTAATACTGTAAGAAATATATAGCTAACATAATGCACAGGATCTCTAGAACCACATAAAATATATATCCTTCCATTCCCTTAGGAATAGGAGAATGAATTATACATGTTAACACATATAGATTGTCATAGCATTAATAAGCCGAAAGTTTTTTTTTTTTGGTAACATAAACGACATAACAGTCATTTCAAAGGCAGAAAGCAGAAATATCAATAGTATATAATTATAACTGCATTTCTATCTTCAGGCACACTATCTAGACCCAAAATAGAATAACTGTAGTAACTTTATATTGTTTCTAACATTGTAGTTAAATTACTCTATTTAACCATATGTTACAGCCCAGTCTAAATCCTTACCTGAATAAGCTGACATTTCTTTATACAAAATAAAAGACAAACCTCTCTAAAATAGTCCAGGAGCCTCGTTTTGCAATTCTAAAAGCTTCCCCTGGCTCCACAAAGCTCTGGCTACTTCCTGGTATAAAAATCTTGATTTCGAGTTCTCGGAGGGGGACCCATTATGCGGACGGACTTCTGGAAGTGCCACACCGAAAGCGGACCATCGGGAGCATTTCTAGGACTTCCTGTTGACTCACAGACACACACAGTTCGTCGAGGCTGCAGGAGTTTGTGAAATCTTCGGATTTAAGCTGGACCTGTAAGAAAATACTGGTTAATGATTAAACAGGGGGCCTGGTGAGAAAAAAGAAGCAAACAAAGGATTTTGAAGCCTCGAGGTATAGTAGACCTGGAATCCCAGAATCTGTATTGCTGTACACAGACTGAATGTTCCAGTTAAGCTTCTGAAGTTGGAAGGGATTTAAAAGTCTTCAAAAAGGTGAGTTTTGCTTCCTTTTTTGTAGAAATAGAATATTTGGCTCCATCGAATGTAAAGATTAATGTACTTGGATACTTCATCTGGAATTTTATATTTTTATCAATAAGAAATTTGCAGTAAGGGGGGCTAATGCTTGTCTGGCTTGCCTGATTTGCAGTGGTAGATCTTGACCCATAGAAACTCTGTTATTTTGCCACATTACAAAACCTCCTTTATTTTTCATAGTTAGAATTATTTTATTTACATCCTGGTAATTCAGAATTTTGACATAAACCGGTCTAGGAATATTTGATGCTTGTGATTCCCTGATAGCTCTGTGTGCTCTTTCTATGACTATTTGCTTAGCCATACCTGAGCCCTCAAACAATATTTCCAGTATCTGTGTAATGGTAGGCAATAGATCATTATATTGAATATTTTCAGGGATTCCTCTAATAATTATGTTGTTTCTTCTGGATCTTGCCTCTAAATCCAGGATCTTGGTCTGCATAGTTTGAATGTCCAGGTCATGAATATCTGTTTTTCTTGTAAGAAATGTTATTCTGTCCTCATTATCGGATATTCTACCCTCAGATTTATCTATTCTGTCGAGAATTTGACTGTATGTGGCATTAAAAGCAAGTATCTGGTTTGAAAGTGCATTTAAAGATTCTTGTATGGGTAACAATGCTGTTTTAATGTCCTCCATGTTAGCTAACTGATCCGGTTGGTTTGCTCCTCCTGTTTTTAAAAGATCTTGTGGTTTTACAGTTTTCTGTCTTTTAAATGTAGAGTCTTTCTCTGGTGACATCAGCGTTGATAATTTAGTTTTAGTTGTTGTTGTGTCCATATTTTTGTACAGTTTTGACATCTTGAAGCAGAAGTCCGATAGATCCTTTGTTTATAGCTCTCTTCAGAGTCAGGCAGACAATCAGCTTTAATCCTGTGAAATTAATTAGTTTTTCTTTCGTTCTTTTGATTCTCAGTCGTAGTTTGGTTGTAGTAGAATAATTATATCCGGTAATTAATGTAAAAAGACTTGTAGTATATCCTCAGGGTTACTTATTCTTGCGAGTAACTGGAGAGCTGTAGATGTACAGTGTCTACAGAAAGGCGGCCATCTTTGTCTACATGAACTGGAATTCTATTCCAGAGCAAAGGGAGCCTCTGGGTTATGAACCTGTCCCTCCAGCAAGTTCTATTTATTTCTGTGCTGAGGTTCAAGTCCCTTGAGCATGTGGCTCTAAGGGATTTAGATTTACTGAGGTGGAGCATGTCCATTAATTCTGGATTTGACATAGCTTTGTATGTCAGGCATAGATCGCCTCGAAGTAGGCGGTATGCAACTGAGTAGAGCTGGAGTTTTTTTAACCGAGCAGCATATGGCATCTGTTTGAGACCCTTGATCCTCTTGGTGAGATACTTTTGGGGTCTTTCTAGTTGCTGCAGGTGTCGGGTAAGGTACATCCCAAAAGGGGCATTGTATTCTGTGATGGGCCTGATGAGGGATGAATAAAGGGGCACGATTACTTCTCTTGATCTAGATGTGAAACCCTTCGTGATGAGGTGGGCTATGTAGAAAGTCTTTCTAACCACTTTGGCAATGTGGTTTTCAAAGGAGAGATTGCTATCAACTTGGGTCCCCAGGTCCCTAATAACTTTCTCTGTACGTAATGGGTTTCCGCCTATGTGGTAATTTGTGGGCACATTGTTTTTGCCAAAGAGTATGACTATACATTTTTTGGCATTTAGCTTTAAACCATGGCGCTGGCACCAATTATCTGTCTCTGTGAGACCTTTTTGAAGGATGTTTGTGTCAGCTGGAGAGTCGATTATGGCACCCAGTTTGCAGTCGTCTGCGAACTTGGTGAGCCATAGTCCTCCCACGTTTGCCTATACCTCGGAAAAGTATATACCGAACAAGTGTGGTCCCAGGACAGAACCCTGTGGGACGCCACTTGTGACCGGTTTCGAGTCTGACATGGCTCCAGCAACTCTCACTCTGTGGGTTCTGTCTTTAAGCCAGTTTGCGACCCATCTTGTGACATAGGGGTTTAGCTTATCTATGATGCCCGAGTGGGGTATTGTGTCAAATGCCTTTGCAAGGTCCAGATAGGCTGTGTGGACTTCCTTCCCTTCATCTATGGCTTTGGTGACTGTTTCGAAGAAGTCAACCAGGTTCAAAAGGCAGGATCTGCCCTTGACAAAGCCAAACTGGGTAGGATCTAGTGTCTGTAGGTCCCCAACGTCTTTGTTTATGAGCTCCATGGTGATCCTCTCCATAGCCTTGCAGACTAAGCTAGTCAGGCTTATGGGGCGATAGTTTCCATGTTAGGCAGAGATCGCCTCTGCGTAAGCAATATGCGACAGAGTAAAGCTGGAGTTTTTTGAGACGGTCTGCGTAAGGCATCTTTTTGAGGCCAGTAATTCCCTTTGTGAGGTATTTCTGCTGCCTTTCCAGTTGTTGTAGATGTCTTGTGAGGTAACCAGCCAGAGAAAATGTATAGTCACAGAAAACAATAGCAGCAGAAGCTCACCAAACCTCGAATCTTCAGACCACCCGAGCCAAAGAAAGTTTGAGTGAAAGTTCCTGTTGGTTCTTTGTAATAATGAAGACCTCAATAGTAGTAAATCCAAAAAAAGTATTAAATCAAAAAACCTTCTTTATTGTCACAAACGAAGTAAAAGACAAGCGCTTTTGCCCGGTAATACCGGGCTTTTTCAAGTACAACCAATGCACTAGAGGTTAAGCTTAAATAGCTTGCCAAACCTGAAGATTCGAGGTTTGGTGAGCTTCTGCTGCTATTGTTGTCTTGTGAGGTACATACCAAAAGGGGTGTTCTACTCTGTAATGGGTCTAATGAGTGACAAGTAAGGAGGAACAATGACCTCTTTTTTCCTGGATGAGAAACCTTTTGTGATGAGGTGTGCTACGTAGAATGATTTCTTGACTACTGTGGCGATGTGATTATCAAAGGAGAGACTACTGTCCACCTGCGTCCCAAGGTCTCATCACACTTCCGGTGTTAAGTATACTACCATCTATGTTGTAGTTCATGAGTACAGAGTATTTACCAAAGGGGATGATAATGCACTTTTTGGCATTGAGCTTGAGGCCATGGCTTTGACACCAGGCATCTGTCTCAGTGAGGCCCTTTTGTAGGATGTCCACATCATTAGGAGTATCAGTTATGGCTCCTAGTTTGCAGTCATCTGCGAACTTCATTAGCCAAAGACCTTCTGTGTTAGCCTGTACTTCAGAAAAGTAGATACCAAACAGGAGAGGACCCAGAACTGAACCCTGTGGTACTCCACTTGTCACTGGTCTGAAGTCGGATTTGGAGTCTGCTACTTTCACAGTGTGGATTCTGTCAGTGAGCCAGTTGGCAACCCATCTTGTGACATAGGGGTTTATACCTAGTGTAGTGAGTTTATCTATAATTCCAAAGTGGGGGATGGTGTCAGAAGTCTTGGTGAGATCTAGATAGGCTGTGTGAACCACCTTACCCTCGTCTACGGCTTTGGTGACTGCTTCATAGATGTGTTGTCAGGTTTAGGAGACATGCTCTGCCTTTTACGTACCCGAACTGGGTGGGGTCCCAAGTTTGGAGATTTCCAATGTCTTTGTTTATAAGTTCCATGATGATATGTTCCATGGCCTTGCAGACCAGGCTCATTAGGCTAATGGGGCAGTAGTTCCTAGGGTCCATAGTGGCTTCCCCTTTGTAGAGTGGGATAACCGTCACTGTTCCCCATTCAGTGGGCACAAAGCCTGAGGTGAGGCTATGATTGAACCTGGTGCTTAGGTGTGGGGTGCCAGTTCATTCTGTAGTTCATGCAGAACACAGCCTGGGATGTTGTCAGGTCCCATGGATGCTGTGTTCTTGGCTTTGGAGAGAGTGGTTTTTACCTGTGTAGCCTTGATTACAGGAACTTTGCATTCTTCCGGTATAGAGATGGGTCTTTTAGGGGGTGAGAGATGTTTAAAGTTAACACTGAATCTATCTGTCAGGATGTTGGCAATATCAGTTGGTTCTGTATATTTAGTGCCATTGTGCTGTAACTCAGATCAGATCTGAGTGTTGCCATTGAGATTCTTGATATAGCTATAGAATACTTTGTGGTTGTCTTTAGAATCGGTGGCGGTTTTGTTTTCATAACTAGCATTGGAGGATTTTATGAGGCATCTCAGCTTCTTACTGAGGCTGATCGGGGAGTTCCTCCAATCATAGGATTTTACTCTTTTTTTGAAACAGTTTTTCTTCTGTTGTAGAGTTTGTTTATGGCAGAGGACCACCAGATTGGCTTCCTTTTTTTGGAGGATAGCATCTTGGTTCCGTTAGGGATAGCACGATCCATCCACTCGTGTGAGTGCTTATAAAGTGCATTTGCATAGGATTCAGCAGGCGTACCTCTATTTCCATCTGCTTGGGTGTCGTGAAGTTTGCCAATTCTGTCTTAAGAAGCATGAAGTTGGCTTTGGAGAATTTTATTACGGTGGTTCCTTAATGGGGGGTGTGGGTGGGATGTGGATGTCTAGGGTGATTAGCTTGTGGTCGGATCTGACCAATTAGGAATTGACCTCTGGTGTGGAACACCGGTCGCCCATGTTGGTAATGACCTGGTCTAGGATATTGCTGCCCCTGGTGGGGGTGTGGATAAGTTGATCCAAGGCATTGGAATTTATGAATTCCAAAAACCGTTGAGCTAAAGAGTTGGTACATGAGTAGTTTTCCCAGTTAATGGGGTAGTTGAAATCGCCCATTTTGAGGGTGTTGGGTTGAACCCTAATATTTTCCAGTGTATCAAGAAATGAGGAGTGGAAATCCTGGGGCATGGTGGGGGATCTGTAGCAAGTTACAATTTAGATTGCAGTCTTGCCCAGAGTTAGTTTCTCTTGGATACTCTCGGATACATTATGCTGAGCAGCTAGCCTGGAGGTGTGGATATACTTAATGAATATGGACACGCCTCTGCCTTTAGTGTTTCGGTCCAGGTTAGGTGGCCGAAAGGTGTGGTATGAATTCTAGCCTGGTAATGCAGGGGTGCTCTTTGGAGCCTTGAATCAGGTCTCTGTCACTGCACAGATGATGTTCTCCATTTTAAGGAATGCCTTGAGTGAATGCATTTTGAGGTTTAGACTACCACCATTGAGTAGCATTACCCTCAGATTTTAATTGCTTGTACCTGTTATGGTGGTGAATTTGTCATGTGAACCTTGCCTAAAAAAGGCACTATAGGGGTGGCAAGAGCCTTAGCCAGTATCCAGAATCCCAAGGGCTACAGGTGCAGGCCATATCTGGCAAAGCATCATGGTCTGTTAATCATGTCATCCTAGGCAGACATATACTGGATCCCATTAGAATGACATCAGAAGCTTAGCCAATTGTTGAAGTCAGTCATTTTGCCCTTGTACTGTGGTATCATTCTGGGTGATGGCAGGATGCTTCTCAGGGCTAGGATCATACCTGCCTGGGCTACAAGATCGAAGAGCTCCTCCATGTCTCTTTTCATGTAGTCCAGGGAGGTACGTCTCAGTTCATTCACACCAATATGGACATTGACAGTCATATTTTTACTTGTGGAGTGACCTGAGTGCGTGAGTTATGTGGCGGATCCTGGCACCCAGCAGGCAGCTGACAGTAACTTTCTCCTGGTTTAGCCTAGTGAGTGGAACATCAGTGTGCCTGACTATAGAGTCACCTATGACTAGAGTGTTTAGTACGTTGTTATGCCTTATGGGCTGTGGTTGAGTGGCACACTGAATTTGTGGGCTGTGTGTCATTTGGGTTGTGTTAGTTGGTGGAGGTTGCGTGCGTTTCTGCTTTGGAGGTCTGTGTTGCCTGAGCAAATTTTTATTGAGAGCCTCCACGAATGTAAATTTGTGTTTTGTGTTTCTGTGTGTGTATTTTGGTGGTGTAGGTTTTGGGGGAATATGTGATGAGTGTGGTGTGGTGCAAGTGTTTACCTTCTCCACTTGACTCTCTAGTCCAGTCTTGGGTGAAGAGAGCTTTGCTTCCAGTTTGGCTATATAAGTGCATCTCTCACAGGTTGTAGTGTTGGGTGGTAGGGAGAGAGGGTTGTCTGTGTATATGAGGCAATTTCTGCATTGCCCCAGGATGCCCAGATTCATCAGGTAGACAGGAGAAAACATCGGGAGCTGACCCTTAGACATACTTGGATCGGTGCTTATTTATTAAGTACTAAAGACTGTTATCCTCTAGACAAGTGAGGAAAGTTGAATGCTGTAGTAATCTGTAGCTTATTTAGTGCTTACAACGAGTTCTGAACAAGTGCTGAGCTCAAAGAAACAGATTTGAGTGCTGTTTTTTGTTTTTAAAAGATGCATCACAATCCTGATTGGGTGGGTGGAGTTTACACTATTAGGCACACAGACTTTATGCTATTAGCACCCAGAGTTTTGACCAGATGTACCTATTTTTCATGGGCTTTTGTCAAAATTTTTTGTATCTGCAGCTGGAAAAGCATGGATAGAATGATTTTGTAACTATTGTGGCAATATGATGGTCAAATGAGAGCGCATTGTACACATAAGTACTCAAGTGTGTTACGGTAGTCTTTCTGAAGAGAGGGGCCATTTAAAACATATGAGTTGGAACAGCCATGTTATAACCAAATGCTGTTATGCTGCTCTTTTTACAGATGTTCATCGTGCATACAGCTGCAGTCATAGCAGATGGGTTTTCCTGCCGTCAAGCGGGTCCTCGGTCAGCCGAATTCCAAAGTCTAGGTCCAGCGTCGGTTGTCGTCGCTTCTTCCCTGACGTCAGTGCGACAGGGGTATAAAAGAACCAGCCGACGCCATTTTCTTCAGTCTTTCTTGCCACGCGGTGCCCGAAGCAGAAGCAGTTCGCAAGTGCCGGTCGGCCAGCTCCTGAGATTACGAATATTTTGCAACCGAAGTCTTCTTGAAAGCTAAGTACCCCGTTGGGGAAACTTTTCTTGCCTCAGACCGATGTCAGACAAAGTTAATAATTGCATTTCATGTGGGAAGCAAATACCGCATAAGGATTTTCAATCCCTCTGCATTCCTTGCTTAGGCCCAGTCCACGACGTCTCGGCCTGTCGTTTTTGTGCTACATTCAGCAGACGCACCATTAAGCGTCGGGCGGAGTTCGCCCAACACTATTTTGGCAAAAAATTTAATTACATTATGTCGTCTGATACTCCGACTCCAGTTTTGAGTAAAAGACGCAAAGATAAGGACCGACATACGAGGTCCGCGGCTTCTACCGACACCGCGCCAAAGCCGACTGCAGGTGGTCCGGTTCTTAGTGAGGCGCCTATGCAGCCCCTGACTACCGATGACACTTCATTGGCGATGTCTACTGTACCCGAGGTCGCAGGCTCTTCGGCCCACACCTAGACTACCGATACCGAAGCCACTCTTGGTGGTGAAACTCAGTTTAGACAGGTCTGCCACCTCTCAAGGTGTCTTTAGGCCTTCCTCTTCTTTTTCCATCAAGGCTTTCACTAAGTCTAAAGCAGCCATGCATACTAAGAGACAAGCTCCACAGGGCCCTTCTCAAGGCCCCATGCCTAAAAAACAGATGATTAAAATGGCTGAGGATTTAATTACTCTTATCAGGGGTTCTCAACCCCCCCCCGGGCAAAAGGCCCAGAGTGGAGGAAGAATCCCCCTCCTCGGACCAGGCCTCCATTATTTCAGAGCATTCTGATGACCAGGAACATTCATACTCCTCTTTTGAAGATTCTGATGCAGAGGAGTCCATTCCTTCTGTTTGGGTTTGATGGTGTCCAACCTTGTGTTGCTGGTTAGCTTTTGTTATTTGTGTTGGTATGCTATGGCTGCAGATTGGTTGGTTTTAGGCAATGATTGCTTCTTGTTCTTGATTCTTCCTACTTAATGCTGAAAGCCTGAATGACTGCTTTTGTCAGGGATTAGACTTTCCCGGATGGATGAGGCTTAGCCATTCCCCTATCACAAAGAGTCAGAGGAGGGGATTCCAATCTTTCTAAAGCTGCCAGTGTGTGTTTATGCAGGCATAGAACCCCTGTGCCATTGAGGCAGTGTGAAATTCAAACATCTACTGTTATAATTAAGTAGGACTTATGCAATTGTACTTTCCGCTGTACGTATCATATATCCTAATTTTTGTCTGCTTAGTTAGTATTAAGTTATTTTATTCCATTGTTTTAGAAATACCATATTGGTGTACTTTTTGCATTGTACCATTTATCATTACAGTGCCACAGATAAAAGTAGCATAGCTTTTCCTTTGAGACATTTAAAATGGCCTCACTTGTATTCAGGTTTTCTTTGTTACTGCTTTTAGGTATTACCTGGGAGATCGTCTCCTTGTTCTGGGAAAGACATGGCTAGAGAGATCGGTGGTAGAACAGATAGGCCTTTGCTTTCCAAATCACTTTCCACAGCAGATGTTGAAGAATCTGAGTGAATCAGAGGAACTTCAGCAGGAATTCCATCTTTATCGTTTGCAGCAGTTTGACAAGTACTTGGAGGATGAGGGTGAAGAGCAAGAGGTGAGCAGAAAGACTTTGATTGAAATGAGATAAAGCTTAGCAACTTTGTTCTGAAGTTACCATAAATTATTTCATTTACATTATTTTGCTGCTGTGAGCAGAACTGACACAACAGTTTCATACTTGCAAAGTACTTGCATCAAATATTGTAACAAATTTGTATAATTTTTTTCAGTCATTTGCCATTTTTTTGAAGTATTCATGATTCTTAATGTTATTTTTCCATGGATATTGTGCCACACACACACACACGTACATACAATCCTTTTTAACTTCCACACTAATTTTTTTTACTTTTCTCTCTAACCAGAGCCTTTCTTGCTTTGGACATATTGGCCATCCTCTAGCATGATTTCTTTAGTAGAATTTATTCTCAGCTTGTTTGTTCTTGATCAGTTTGGAAAAGTTGGTTAAATGTCAAGCTATGCTCTGATGTTTCCCCCCCGTAATAAGTTTTGCAGAACTCTGATATGATTTAAATAAACTAATTTTAACATCAAACATGCGCCTTAATGGGTCATATATGTATACAGTACCAGCTGTCCTCTAATTGGAATTCTGCATTTTTTCATCAGAATCATACATTGTGGAGTATATTTATGCTTCGCCAGTGCATGACACGATGCAGTACACCATCTTCATAAGCTCCTTAATAAATTGTGTCACTTCTTACTTACCACTTGCACAGTGCATGGAACAGTCCTTTAAGTCCTGCATTTGTTTGTTTAAGCATCATAAGTATCACTGTGGCCATCAAATTGCCAGTCAAGGCCCACATTGGTATTACCTGTATTTTGCTGATAATGAAGGAGATACTAAGCGTAACAATTACTTGAAATTCACCGTAGCTGCTTAACATCATAGGCAGAAGTTGTTACAACGCTTAGCAGAATTGCAGGTAGTTTAATCTTACCTCTCAACTTCTTTGTTCAAGAATTCTGGACAAAACCAAAAATTGTTGGGTGGGACAAAGGTTCATAGGTAGGTACTAAGCTATTGGCCCTAGGGCCTGTACAAGCCTAGCCAAAAAGATACCCTGGCTTTCGCCACCCAAGAAAATTATTTTCCTGTGCCCCTGTCAAGCAGAACCACAGAAGTGATCCCTGAGGTGAATTTCCTATTACCCATCCAATCATCAAGATTTTTCTTGAAGAGTGCTAATGAGGAGCTCTGTTTGACATAGATAGGTAGTCTGTTCCAGAGTATGGGAAGTCTCTGGGACAGGAATCTATCCTTCAAGCGTGTTCTGTTTATTGTGGTGACAAGGTTTAGGTCCCTAGAGCATGTAGTTCGGAAGGATTGGGATTTCTTTAAGTGGAGCATGTCCAACAGCTCTGAGTTTGACATAGCTTTGTATGTTAGGCAGAGATCGCCTCTGAGTAGGCGATATTCGACGGAGTAAAGCTGGAGTTTTTTGAGTTGGTCTGCGTAAGGCATCTGTTTGAGGCCAGTAATCCTCTTTGTGAGGTATTTTTGTGGCCTTTCCAGTTGTTGTAGATGTCTTGTGAGGTACATACAAAAAGGGGCGTTGTACTCTATAATGGGTCTAATGAGTGATGAGTAGAGGGGGACAATGACCTCTTTTTTTCTGGATGAGAAACCTTTTGTGATGAGGTGTGCCACGTAGAAGGATTTCCTGACCACTGTGGCAATGTGATTATCATGGGAGAGCCTACTGTTCACCTGTGTCCCAAGGTCTCTTATCACACTTTCAGTGTTAAGTAGACTACCGCCTATGTGGTAGTTCATGGGTACAGAGTTTTTACCAAAGGGGATGACAATGCACTTTTTGGCATTGAGCTTGAGACCATGGCTTTGACACCAGGCATCTGTCTCAGTGAGGCCCTTTTGTAGGATGCCCACATCGTTAGGAGTTTCTATTATGGCTCCTAGTTTGCAGTCATCTGCAGATTTAGTTAGCCAAAGACATTCTGTGTTACCCTGTACTTCAGAGAAGTAGATACCAAACAGGAGAGGACCCAGGACTGAACCCTGTGGTACTCCACTTGTCACTGGTCTGATGTCTGATTTGGAGTCTGCTACTTTCACAGTATGGGTTCTGTCAGTAAGCCAGTTGGCATCCCATCTTGTGACATAGGGATTTATACCTAGTTTCGTGAGTTTATCTATAATTCCAGAGTTGGGGGATGGTGTTCAATGCCTTGGCGAGATCTAGATAGGCTGTGTGAACCACCTTACCCTCATCTATGGCTTTGGTGACTACTTCAAAGAAGTCTGTCAGGTTTAAGAGACATGATCTGCCTTTTACAAACCCAAACTGTGTGGGGTCCAGAGTTTGGAGATCTCCAATGTCTTTATTTATGAGTTCCATGATGATACCTTCCATGGCCTTGCGGACCAGGCTCATCAGGCTAATGGAGCGGTAGTTCCCGGGGTCTGTTGTGCCCCCCCCCCATTTGTAGAGTGGGATAACCGTCGCGGTGCGCCATTCAATGGGCACAAAGCCTGAGGTGAGGCTGTGATTGAACATGGTACTTAGGTGGGGTGCCAGTTCATTCTGTAGTTCGTGTAGAAGGCAGCCTGGAATGTTGTCAGGTCCCATGGATGTTGTGTTCTTGGCTTTGGAGAGTGAGGTTTTTACCCGTGCAGCCGTGATTACAGGAACTATGCATTCTTCCGGTATAAAGATGGGCCCTTTAGGTAGTGAGAGGGGTGTAAAGTTAGCACTGAACCTATCTGCTAGGATATTGGCAATATCAGTTGGTTCTGTATATTTAGTGTCATTATGCTGTAACTCAGAGCAGATCTGAGTGTTGCCATTGAGATTCTTGACATAGCTATAGAATGCTTTGTGGTCGTCTTTAGAATCAGTGGCGATTGTTTTGTTTTCATAACTAGCTTTGGAGGATTTTATGAGGGATCTCAGCTTCTTACTGAGGCTGACCAGGGAGTTCCTCCAATCATGGGATTTCACTCTTTTTTGCAACAGTTTCTTTCTTTTGTTGTAGAGTTTGTTTATGGCAGAAGACCACCAGATTGTCTTCTTTTATTTGGAGGATAGCATCTTGGTTCTGTTAGGGATAGCACAATCCATGCACTCGTGTAAGTGCTTATAAAGTGCATTTGTGTAGGATTCAGCAGTCGTACCTCTATTGTCCATCTGTATGGGTGTCGTGAAGTTTGCCACTTCTGTCTTAAGAAGCATGAAGTTGGTCTTGGTGAAATTTTTTACGATTGTTTTCCTAATGGGGGTGGGAGCGGGATGTAGATGTCTAGGGTGATTAGCTTGTGGTCGGATATGACCACTGAGGAGCTGACCTCTGGTGTGGAACACCAGTCACCCATGTTGGTGATGACCAGGTCTAGGATATTGCTGCCCCTGGTGGGGGTGTGGATAATTGATCCAAGGCGTTGGAATCAATGATTTCCAGAAAACGTTGAGCAAAAGAGTTTGTACACGAGTAGTTTTCCCAGTTAATGGTAGGATAGTTGAAATCACCCATTATTAGAGTGTTGGGTTGTACCTTAATATTTTCCAGTGCATCAAGAAAAGAGGAGTGGGAATCCTGGGGCATGGTGGGGGGTCTGTAGCAAGCTACAGTCTGGATTGCAGTTTTGCCCAGAGTTAGTTGAACTTGGATAATCTCAGATGCATTATCCTGGCAGCTAGCTTGGAGGTATGGATATCCTTAATGAATGTGGACACGCCTCCACCTTTAGTGTTTCGGTCCAGGTTTGGTGGCTGAATGGTGTGGTATGAATTATAGCCTGGTAATGCAGGGGTGCTCTCTGAAGCTTTGAACCAGGTCTCTGTCACTGCACAGATGTCAGTGTTTTCCATTTTAAGGAATGCCTCGAGTGAGTGCATTTTGAAGTTTAGACTTCTAGCATTGAGTAGCATTACCCTCAGATTTTGCTGTTACGGTGGTGAATTTGTCATTTGAGCCTTGCCTAAAAAAGGCACTATAGAGGTGGCAAGAGCCTTTGCCAGTATCCGGAATCCTAAGGGCGACAAGTGCGGGCCATCTCTGACAAAGCAGCATGGTCTGTCGATCATGTCATCCCAGCTAGACAGATACTGGATTCCCTTGGAATAACAACAGAAGCTTAGCCAATTGTTAAAGTCAATCATTTTGTCCTTGTACTGTGGTATCATTCTGGGTGATGGCAGGATGCTACTCAGGGCTAGGGTCATACCTGCCTAGGCTATAAGATCGGAGAGCTCCTCCATGTCTCTTTTCATGTAGTCCAGGGAGGTACGTCTCAGGTCATTCACACCAACATGGACAATGACAGAGTCATATTTGTACTTGTTGTGGAGTGACTTGAGTGCATGAGTTATGTGGCGGATTCTGGCACCCGGCAGGCAGCTGACAGTAACTTTTTTCTTGTTTAGCCTGGTGAGTGGAACATCAGTGTCCCTGACCTAGAGAGTCACCTATGACTAGAGTGTTGGGTACGTTATGCCTTATGGGCTGTAGTTGAGTGGCACACTGAGTATGTGGGCTATGTATCATTTGGGTTGTGTTGGGGGGTGGAGGTTGCTTGTATTTCTGCTTTGGAGGTGTTGGTTGTTTGGGCAGATTTTTACTGAGATCCTCCGCAAATGTAGGTGTGTGTTTTGTGCTTGTGTGTGTGTGTTTGGTGGTGTAGGTTTTGAGGGACTGTGATGAGTGTGGTGCGATGGAAGTGTTTACGTTCTCCTCTTGACTGTCTAGTCCAGTCTTCATTGAAGAGAGCTTTGCTTCCAGTTTGGCTATATAAGTGCATCTCTCACAGGTTGTAGTTTTGGGTGGTAGGAGGAGAGGGTTGTCTGTGTACATGAGGCAATTGCTGCATTGTCCCAAGATGCCCAGATTCATCAGGTGGACAGGAGAGAACACCGGGAGCTGACCTTTAGACATGCCTGAATATGTGCTTATTTATTAAGTACTAAAGACTGTTTCCTCTAGACAAGTGAGGAAAGTTGAGTACTGTAGTAATTTGTAACTTATTTAGTGCTTACAGTGAGTTCTGAACAAGTGCTGAGCTCAAAGAAACAGATTTGAGTGCTAAAACTAAAAAGCTGGCTAGTTGCAAGGGAAAATTTGAAGAGCAGACTTTATGGCCCCAGGAATAGTTTAACCCTAGTTAAGTGTGGGGGGGGGGGGCTCAGGAGCTCACAAACAGTCCTGGACATAGCAAGTCCGTATCTGGACAAGACCTGCCACAGGAAAGGGGGGAAAAGCATGCTTAGAATTTTTTTTTCAGTAAAAGTGGAAAATGGAGAAAGCTGGAACAGAAGTTAATTCAACGTTAAGAATCTGAGTGGGTTGGCCTTCACAAATGATCCTCCATTGCACAAAGGTGCAAATTTCAATATTACTCTGTATTCACTTAAAAAGTAGTAGAACACAAGGTTTTCACATCAACGTGCATTTTCTGAAAAATAAGAAGTATGAAACTCTACTGTCTGACATTGACTGACTGTAATCCTCAGTGATTTACCAAAGTATTTTTATTGGAGACTAGGCAAAATATAATGCACAAGTCAGTTTTGCACAGATGTTCATCGTGCATACAGCTGCAGTCATTACAGATGGGTTCTCCTGCTGTCAAGCGGGTCCTCGGTCGGCCGAATTCCAAAGTCTATGTCCGGCGTCGGTTGTAGTCGCTTCTTCCCTGACGTCAGTGCGACAGGGGTATAAAAGAACCAGCCGACGCCATTTTCTTCAGTCTTTTTTGCCGCGCGGTGCCCGAAGCAGAAGCAGTTCGCAAGTGCAGGTCGGCTAGCTCCTGAAATTACGAAAATTTTGAAACCAAAGTCTTCTTTAAAGCTAAGTACCCCGTTGGGGAAACTTTTCTTGCCTCAGACCGATGTCAGACAAAGTTAACAATTGTATTTCTTGTGGGAGGCAAATACCGCATAAGGATTTCCATTCCCTCTGTATACCTTGTTTAGGCCCAGACCATGACGTCTTGGGCTGTCGCTTTTGTGCTACTTTCAATAAATGCACTATTAAGCGTCGGGCGGAGTTCGCCCAGCACTACTTTGGGAAAGCTTTTAACTATATAATGTCGTCGGAGACTCCGACTCCTGTTTTGTCCAAAAAACGCAAGGACAAGGACCGACACACGAGATCCGCGGCCTCCACCGACACCACGCCAAAACCGACTACACGTGGTCCGGTTCTCAGCGAGGCGCCTACGCAGCCCCTGTCTACCGACGACGCTTCTCTGGCGGTGTCCTCTGTAACCGAGGCCGCAGGTTCGTCGGCCCACACCCCGACTACAGATACCAAAGCCACTGTTAGTGTTGAGCCTCATAATGTGGACAGGTCTACCTCCACCCATGGTGTCTTCAGGCCTTCCTCTTCCTTTTCCATCAAGGCCTTTACTAAGTCTAAATCAGCCATGCATTTCCAAGAGACCTGCTGCACAGGGCCCATCTCCAGGTCCCATGCCTAAAAAGCAGATGCTTAAAATGGCTGAGGATTTAATTACTCTTATCAGGGGTTCCCAACCCCCACTGGACAAAAGACCCAGAGTGGATGAAGAATCACCCTCTTCTGATCAGGGCTCCATTATTTCAGAGCATTCTGATGAGGAGGAACATTCTTACTCCCCTTTTGAAGACTCCGATGCAGAGGAGTCCATTCTTTCTGTATCCCCCCCAGAGGATTACTCATTCGGGGAAACCTTGCATACCTTGAGGGAACACTTCCACTGGGAAGTTGAAGATTATTCAGATTCCAAGAAAAGGCTTAGGGAATTTCTTTTGCTACCTCAGCACAGGCCTCTGACGATACCTCCTGTCTTGGACATACTTGATGATGTTTACTCGGAGGCCTGCCTCAATCCGGATTCCCTGCCTCCAGCCCCAGTCAAGCCTGATAGGTACTACAGAGTTCCTAACTCACACCAATTTCTTTACAAAAGCCATACTGCTGACCCTGAAACCATTTCTCAGGACCCCAAGGGAATGAAGGCCTCTACTGCTAAAAATCCATTACCTTCCAAGAGAGATTCTAGATCCTTAGAAAGGTGGGGAAAAAAGGTATATACCTCGGCTACCCTAGCCATGAGGGCTTTAAACTGTCAGTTCCATATGCCTAAATATCAACAGTTTCTGTTATCACAATTGAAAAGTAAAATGTCACAACCTGAACAACCAGATTTGAAGGAGTTGCAGGATATGATGCATAGTGCAGAACAAGTGGGTAAGCACACCTTACAATGTGGTTATGATGCTCTAGAGGCCTCAAGTAGAGCTGCTGTTACAGGATCAGTCATACGTAGACATGCCTGGCTTAGGGAACAAACCTTGCCTGATCATGTCAAAGCTAAATTACTAGATGCTCCTCTACAAAAGGATGTATTATTTGGTGCTAATGCTGAGGAGGTATTAAGGAAAATGGAAGAAGAAGCTAAATCTATGCAAACTGTCTACAGGTACAACCACCACATTTTAGTAGAAATTGGCCTTCAAAAAATTGGTCCTTTCCAGCCACGGACAGACCCCAAAGAGGTAGATACAGGCGCCCAAGGGGCAGAGGACAATCTCAAGGATCGTATAGAGGCAGACAATGGCAAACTCCAACACCAAGAGGTGGCGAAGATAGTTCACAGCAATACAGGAAGCAAACCCAATGACTTCCCCCTTTGCATGCCAAGCAAGGCTCAAATGGCAGCACCCTTAGGAGGAAAGCTGGCATTATTTTCAAAAAATTGCCATATTGTCACAAAAGACAAATGGATCCTGGACATTATAAACAGAGGCTACAGATTTTATTTTCACACCCTTCCAAAAATGAGAGGCATGCCGAACCTGCCACACAAAGGGCAGAGGCTCAAATACAAATTTCAAAGCTCATGGGCATGAAAGCTATTCAAGAGGTACCTACTCACGAACAAGGTCAATGTTTTTATTCCAGACTATTCCTGGTGCCAAGGAAGGGAACAGATCGGAGACCCATTTTGGACTTATCCATCCTAAACACATTTCTACTCGTACCAAAATTCAAGATGCTCACTTTACAGCAGCTTCTTCCCATGCTGGGCAAGGAGTCTTGGCTGGTATCATTGGACCTCAAGGAGGCATACCTGCATGTCCCAATCAGACAAAGCTGCAGAAGATACCTCAGATTTCTTGCAGGTTCAATCCACTATCAATTCTCTGCATTGCCCTTTGGCTTATCTACTGCGCCCAGAGTATTCATGAAATGCCTGGCATCAGTAATTGCCTACTGCAGACTTCAAGGGATACAAATATACCCTTATTTGGACGACTGCCTGATCCAAGCGGACAGCAAACACATACTTCTGGAACATCTGGCTTATGTAACACGGTTATTGAATTCTCTGGGATACACAGTCAACAAAGAGAAATCCAGGCTAATGCCATATCAGAAAATAAATTTCCTGGGCGCCAACTTGGACACAAACACCCAGATGGCCAATCTTATGCCAGAGAAGCAGGGGCAACTAACTCAATACTTCAAGACACTAGCAAATTGCACCAGGCTTACTGCAAGGAAAATCCTGCAGGCTCTGGGATTCATGGCATCTTGTATTCTACTCATCCCATGTGCAAAGTTGCATATGAGGAAACTTCAATGGTACCTAAAAAACCTATGGTCTCAACACAGCCACAGTTTGGAAACAATAATACCACTAATTCCATGTTTGCAAAAGGAATTTCTATGGTGGGCTCAAGCATGCCAAACAAACACAGGTCTACCATTCTGCAAGCCTCAAGCAAATCAAGTCATCACAACAGACGCCTCAGACTACGCCTGGGGGGCGCACATGACAGACCGGTGCATTCAGGGCAAATGGTCCCAAAAGGAAAAGCACCTTCACATCAATCAAAAGGAGATGCTAGCAGTAATAAATGCTATTATAGCTTTCAAAGACCTTCTGCATCCAGGTCAACTATTGATAAAGACAGACAACACCACAGTAATGTGGTACATAAACAAGGAGGAACACATTCATACCCCCTATGCAGGCTGGCCATGTCACTTTGGAACATGGCTCTGGAGTTGCACATCGAGCTTCAAGCACAGTACTTGCCAGGCATGGAAAACACGCTGGCAGACAACCTAAGCAGAAATATGACAGATCCACACGAATGGAAGTTGCATCCTCAAGTTTTTGCAGAGATAATCCAAGCATGGGGAAGGCCAGACATAGATCTCTTTGCCTCCCACAAAAATCATCAATTAACAAAATTCTGCTCAAGGACATTTCATCCAACGGCCTGGAGAGTGGACGCTCTGTCTTTCAGTTGGACAGCACTGACGGTTTACGCCTTCCCACCTCTTCCTCTACTGCCCAAAGTGCTTTTAAAAGCAAGATCAGACAGACCAAAGATGATTCTGATTGCTCCAGACTGGCCAAGACAACACTGGTACCTGCTCCTGTGGAGCCTGACGCATTCACCTCCATGGACCCTACCTCTAATGCCTCTTCTTCTGACTCAGCACAGCTACAAAAGTCTTCACGGTCAGCTGAAAACACTCAATATGCCGCATGGAAGATTCCTTAACATCACAACAGACCCTTCTCTCCAAGGAGGTGCAGGATGTCATTTTGGAGGCCAGAAGGCCGTCTACTAGAAAAGCTTACTCCGCAAAATGGAAACGGTTTTGTGCTTGGAATGAGAAAAAGGGCCAGGATCCTGGAAAACTGAATTTGCCTCAGATATTACAGTATCTAGCTGAGCTGCTAAGCAGTGGACTTTCATTCTCCTCCATCAAAATCCATGCATCAGCCATTTCTGCGGAATACAACACTGATCCACCTTTATTTTCTCACCCACTTTTAAGACAGTTCCTCAGAGGGGCTAAGACTATAAGACCTCCAAGGAAACAACCAATTCCTGCTTGGGATCTTAATTACATTCTAGAAAAGTTAACCTTGCCTCCTTTTGAGCCAGCTGCCTCAGCAGATTTGCAATATTTGTCCTGGAAAACAGCTTTCCTTCTGGCTATTACCTCAGCTCGTAGGGTCTCGGAACTACAAGCCCTCATGGCTGTGCAGCCCTTTATCATCTTCCATCAGGACAGAGTTTCCCTATGAACCAACCCGTCATTTATGCCTAAGGTGGTATCCAGGGTAGCTTTAAATCAGGCCATACACTTACCTACCTTTTACCCTAACCCTCAAAACAAAGGGGAAAGGCTGCTACATTCCTTGGACATTACAGACAGCTGTGTTACTGTTTGGACAGAACAAAGCCTTTCAGAAAATCAGAACAACTCTTTGTGTCCTATGCTGCAGGAGCTCAAGGGAAGCCAATTTCCAAACAGACAATTTCAAAATGGATAGGCCTCTGCATACGTTTTTGTTACTCTTTTCATGGTAAATCTGTACCTGCAGGCATCAGACCCCACTCCACAAGGGCCACAGCTACCTTTGCAGCCTTCCTCAGAGGAGTTCCTACCAAAGATATTTTGGAAGCAGCCACTTGGAGTTCTGTGCATACCTTCACTAAACAATACCACCTACCTTTATACTCCAAAACTAGAGCAGGCTTTGCCACTGCAGTTTTGCAGGGCATTCTGGTTCCTCCCAGTTCCACCTAGTGCCTACCACCCCTTGCGTAGCTTTGGGATTCTACCCATCTGTAATGACTGCAGCTGTATGCACGATGAACATAGTACAGTTTTGTACCTACCATAAATGTAGATGTTCGAGTGCTAATACAGCTGCAGTCCATGTTTACCTCCCTCCTTCCCCTCTTGGGACAGGCCTAGTGGCTACACCTCCTCATACAACCTGTTTGGGGTTATTCTTTTATGATGCATTTGCTTGCAGCTACTGTTTTTTGACTATTTTGCATTGCATTATATATATATGTACATATATCTAAAATTAGGTATTGCCTTCCTTCTGGGGGCACCTGACATCTGGGGCAAGAAAGACTGAAGAAAATGGCGTCGGCTGGTTCTTTTATACCCCTGTCGCACTAACGTCAGGGAAGAAGCAACTACAACCGACTCCGGACCTAGACTTTGGAATTCGGCTGACCGAGGACCCGCCTGACGGCAGGAGAACCCATCTGTAATGACTGCAGCTGTATTAGCACTCGAACATCTACATTTATGGTAGGTACAAAACTGTACTTTTTGAGGTGCGAGTCTAATGTACTCTTCTTGAAGATTGGCAGGATGCAATTTGTAACAGACATATGTATGATGTGTGTGTGTGTCCTCTCCCCTGAATTATCAAGGCTTTGAACATATACTGGTCCTCAGCCTTGTTTGCGGACCCTGGATGCAAGAAATAGTACTGTTGTGTCTGCTGCCCTGGGAACTTGCATTTTATCTGTTGTCTTTTCACTGCATGAGTGGATGTCACCTTGTGGTGGCAAATGTCATCCCAGGCTCTGTCCCTTTAGAAGTGTGGTTATAGATTGTGGTAGTCAGGATTGTAGATTTAATGTGACTGGTCTTTGGACCCAATTTGAGAATGGTCTGTCTTATCCTGTGTTGGGATGTGTGCCTCAAGACCCTGAAGATGGTGTATGTTTGTTTGGTCAGCGCTTATGATGCATGTTCATGGATGCACTATTGAGGATTTTAGTCTGAAGCTTACTGCACTTCCAGTATAGGCCTGTTACCACAGTACTTTGACTTTCTCATGTCCCAGTACTGGTTCACAGTCTCCCAGTGTTTGATGTCATTTTGTTACATACTTGCCCTTATGCCTTTAGGTAGTGAGGGATGTGGTATTCACTCAATTCTCTGATCTTTTAAGTATTCAGAGGATCTCAATGCCACTGTTTTAGAGATGGGTAGGGAATAAGTTCATCTCCTGCGTTTTTTTAGAGAAGCCCTGAAGCTGATGAGGACCAATGAAGATTTTTTCTCACCTCTATCCCTCTCTACTGAGGGATTCCCAGCTTTTTTTTTTCTGAGTAAAAAGTCTTGAGATGCCTTAGGTGATCCCTCTAGTGGATCCTTTCTTTTGCAATGCTGTCAGAACAATTTAGAGGCAGTCTGATTCTGCTCCATCAGACCTAAAAAAAAAACGTAAAAAAAAAAAACAAATATGGTCACTACCATTCACACGTTTCCACCTGAGTGAGCAGATCATTTCACTAGATTTCAGGTGTATGTAAAAATTCCATGATGCTACTGTTGGGGTCAAATGATGCTTTACTTGCACAGGATGGTCCTGCTAAAGCAGAGCTCAGAACAGTTTCTTGTATGCCCAGCTTTTAGTGCAAGTGCTTTACAGCCAGCCCATCCCAGACTGTGCTGATGACCTTTTGTGGAAGAAGTATGGTGTCTGATGTCTCTTGCCTATTCTGCCCCTTGGACTTTTTTCAACAGGCTACCTTCAAAAGAGGAGGCAGCCCCTTTGGCAACTGAAGAAGGTCATCAGGCATCATATAATCTTGGGTATGGCAGTCATTTAATGAATAGCAGTTAGCTGTCTTGTCCCTGCATAGTTTAAGGAGTGGGTAAATCTTGTAACTCTAGCTAAAAATAAAAGTAGTAATTTCTTATTGGATTATGTCTGGGTGCTTTAAAAAAAAAGTAAAGGCTAAAAAATAGGGGAAGTATTCTGAATAAGTCCAAGGAAGCTGAATTACAGATGGACAAAATGGCTAAATCCCAAACTGCCAAAACCTGCTGTTACTTTGCTCAAGTAAATGGAAATGAGCTGCACGTGTGAAAGGTTTGATGAGATGTACACTGTGACATTTGTATTTAGTGGGGTGGTATAAATTTATATAATATCTAATGAACACAAAAACAATTGTAGACCGGAAAACCAGTAGCTGAATTCTGTACACAAAAAAAAAAATACTAAATTATTTATTTTTATTTATTTATTTTACATTTGTTGACTGGGCTAGTTTAACTGGATATATGTCCATTTTCAGTAGCGGCCCGGGGAGATAAGTTCCATGAAAACAAAAACAAAATCGTATATACAAAAATGAATATATACACTTTTGGCTCATACAAGTTTTATTTAATCTTTTTTTTTTTTTTTGTGTACAGCATTTGGCTGCTGGGTTTCCGATCTACAGTTGGTTTTGTGTCCATTATAGGTTTTGTTCAAGTATTATAATAGCTAGTGAGTAAAATAAAAAATGGAAGAAATTGAGAGCATACTTGCTCATCATTCACATGAATTGACTGTATTGCAGAATACAGAACTTAAAGAAAATCTCAGTGTTACAGGTATTACAAGAAGACTTGAAAGAAATGCATGGGGACCTAGAGGATAGATCCACATGTGTAAACATCTGCTTCTCCACATACTTGAGAAAATCAACAGAAATAATTGTTTTCAGTGTATAAAAGGGCAATTATATAAATAAGCAAAGATTCCAGTTCCTGGCAAACAGACTGAGATCCCAGATTATATGTACAAGGATATATAACCAAAAAACAGCTTGGATGATTACTAATGAAAAATGCAAATGTATCAACAAATAGAACCAATTTGTTCTAATTGTGTACGAGATGAAGAAAGAATACTGAAGGTGGGTGACTTTAGAGTATTTGCAGATGGTTATTGTGCCCACACATGGAGTAAAAGGAATAAATATGTGCCAGCTATGAAACACTGTACTGAAAATGGTCTGTGTTTTAAATTACTTTATCTCAATAGCGTCAACGTTTTCTTCTCTAATGGAGCTGAAAGATTTTTGGAGTATGAAGCAGCAAAGGAAGAAATAAAGTTCATCCAGAAATTCAAAGGTCTGAAAGAGGCAGAAAGTACTTCTCAAAGGAGAGCTGTATTTGAAAGATCATCTGTACCTTTTTCACTAGGTACACTACATTTTCTTGCTTTTTAAGTTTAGATATAATTTGGTTGTTTTTGGTACTGCAAGTTGAATCAGAAGTACTCCGGTCTGTATACTTTTTTAAGTTACCTTTGGTTGTCAAAAAAATGAAGTAGTTTCTCAGAATAATTACGATGATACTGGATCTTCACAGTCATTTAGAAAGCGGGCATATTGTGTAAATCTTCCTTGTAGAGATGAACATTTTTAATGTGTTAAGTATGCTTTGTAGAAGTTGCCTGTTCTTTTCCTTTTCTTCACTTGGGATAGTTGAATCATATTTGCTGGGCTCTTCTTCATAGGTTCATAGGTTCATAGGTTCATACTAGGCTATCTGCCCGAGGGCATTTACAAGCCTAGCCCATCGTTTTGTGGCTTAGGCCACCCCTTTAGTATGGGGAACTATACCCATTATTTTTCTGTGCCTCTGTCGAGCAGTGACACTGAGGTAATCCCTGGGGTATATCTGCGATCTCCCATCCATTGGTCAAGATTTCTCTTGAACAAGGCCAGCGAGGTGCTCTGCCTCACATGTACCGGGATTTTGTTCCACAGCATAGGGAGTCTTTGGGTGATGAATCTATCCCTCCAGCACGTCCTATTAATAGCCGTGTCAAGGTTTAAGTCTCCGCCCTTGTGGCTCTGATGGATCTAGATTTTTGAGGTGAAGCATATTCATCAAATCTGGGTTTGACATGGCCTTGTATGTTAGGCAAAGGTCACCTCTGAGCAAGCGGTGGCGACTGAATAGAGCTGGAGTTCTTTCAGTCGGGCAGCATAGGACAGATTTTGAGACCCTTTATCCTTTTGGTGAGGAACTTTTGTGGCCTCTCCAGCTGCTGCAAGTGTCGGGTCAGATACATTCGAATGGGGCATTGTACTCAATCATTGGTCTGATGAGTGATGAGTAAAGGGAGACTATGACCTCCCTTGATCTAGATGAGAATCCCTTCATGATAAGGTGGGCAATGTAGAAGGTCTTCCTAACTACTTTAGCTACATGGGTGTCGAATGACAGACTACTATCAACCTGGGTCCCCAGGTCCCTGATAACTTCTTCTGTGCTCAGTGGATTGCCCCTATTTGGTAGCTAGGGTAACCTTGTTTTTCCCGAAGGGTATGACTATGCATTTTTGGCATTTAACTTTAGGCCGTGGCTCTGGCACCAGTTATCCGCTTCTGTGAGACCCTTCTGAAGGATATCTGTGTCAGATGTGTTTTCTACTATGGCCCAGTTTGCAGTCATCTGCAAACTTTGTCAGCCATAACCCTCCTGTGTTTGCTTGTACTGGAAAAGTAGATGCCAAACAAGAGTGGGCCCAGGACTGAGCCCTGTGGGACACCACTTGTGACAGGCTTTGAGTCTGACATGGCGCCAGCAGCTCTGACCCTGTGGGTTCTGTCACTCAGCCAGTTTGCAACCCATCTTGTGATGTATGGGTTGACATTTAAGCTGATGAGTTTTTCAATGATACCCGAATGGGGTATTGTATCGAAGGCCTTAGCCAGATCGAGGTAGGCTGTATGGACTGCCTTTCCTCATCAATGGCTTTGGTGACTGTTTGAAAAAGTCAACCAAGTTTAAAAGGCATGATCTGCCTTTGACAAAGCCAAACTGGGTTGGATCCAAAGTCTGCAAATTCCTATGTCTTTATTTATGAGGTCCATTATGATCCTCTCCATGGCTTTGCAGATAAGGCTTGTCAAGCTAATGGGCGGTAATTTCCAGGGTCGGTGGAGGCACCGCCTTTGTGAAGTGGTACCACAGTTGCAGTGCGCCACTCCTGTGCGTATCCAGAGGTAAGACTTTGATTAAACAGCTGTCCTAGCTGTGGGTTTAATTCCTCATTGAGTTCATGGAGCACACAGCCGGGGACACCATCAGGTCCCATGGATGCTGTGTTTTTGCTTTGGAGAGAGCAGTTCTCACTTGGGCGCTGGAGATGTTTGGGGGCTGCAATCGTTTGGTATAGATATCTCTCCTTTTGGGGAGAAGTTTGCACTGAACCTGTCAGCCAGTATGTTGGCAATGTCTGTAGGATCAGTAATCTTCACATCATTTTGAACTAGCTCTGAGCATATCTGGGAGTTTCCTCCCAGGTTTCTAACATAGCTAAAGAAGGCCTTATGATTGTCTTTTGAGTCTTTAGCTATTTTTCTCTCGAAATTTGCTTTGGATGATTTTATGAGAGCTCTTAGTTTTTACTTATAGTGATCAAGGGTGTCTTACCTTTTAAGGATTTTGCTCTATCTTGTAGTAGCTTCCTCCTTTTGTTGTAGAGTTTGTTTATGGCTGGGGTCCACCAGACTGGATGCTTGCCTTTGGTACAAAGAGTCTTTGTTTTGCTTGGGATTGCCTTATCCATGCAGTCCTGCAGGTGCTGGTAGAAGGCATTTGTAAGTGATTCAGCGGCTTGAGTACTGTTTTCCCGCTCGGGGCCTTAAAGGAGACCACACTAGTCTTTAGAAGTGTGAAGTCGGCTTTTGAGAAGTTCTTTACTGTGGTCTTTTTATTTCAGGTGGGGTGGGATGAGGACCTCCAGCGAGATTAGTTTGTGGTCTGATCTCACCAGTGAGGGTACACCTCCGGTGTTGAACATTGTGCTCCCATGTTCGTGATGATGAGATCAAGTATGTTATCTCCTCTTGTGGGGATGGTGACTAGTTGTTCCATGGCATTTGAGTTTATGAATTCCAGGAACTTTTGGGCTAGGGTGTTTGGGCTTGAGTAGTGTTCCCAGTCTATATTAGGGTAATTGAAGTCACCTAGTATGATGGTGTTTGGTGATACATTTATCCCCTCTAGTGTTTTCAGGAAGGCCATGTGAGGTTCCTGAGTTTGTGAGGGTGGCCTGTAACATGCTACAATTTGCAGAGCAGTCTTGCCTATGGTTAATTGCACCTGGATGGTCTCCGATGCATCGTCGTTGCCACCAGTCTTGAGGTGTGGGTGTCCTTGATGAATATGGATACCCCTCCTTTCTTGGTATTGTCCAGATTTTGGGGCGAACGCATGATATGAGGTAAAACCTGATAGCGCCGGGTGCTCTCAGGAGCCTTGAACCAGGTTTCTGTCACAGCACAGACATCGATGTTCTCCATACTGAGAAGGGCCTCGAAAGGTGCATTTTGAGATTTAGACTTCTGGCATTGAGCAGCATTACCCTTAGTTTTTCCTTTTTGTGTTCTAGGGTGGTAGGTTTAGAATTTGAGCCTTGCCTAAAAAGGCACTATGGGGTGGCAAGAGCCTTTGCCAATATCCGAATCCCAGGGTGACAGGTGCAAGCCGTCCCTTGAAGCAGCGTGGCTTGTCCAGCATGTCATCCCAGGCAGACAGACACTGGATCCCCTTTGAATGACACCAGTGTTTAAGCCAATTGTTAAAGCTGATCATCTTATCTCTGTATTGTGGCATCATTCTTGGTGAAGGTAGGATACTGCTCAAGGTCAGGGTCATACCTGTCTGGGCTACATAATCAGAGAGCTCCTCAATGTCTCTTTTCATGTAGTCCAAGGAGGTACGTCTCAGGTCGTTTACACCAGCGTGGACAATGACTGAATCATATTTGTACCTGCTGTTGAGAGACCTGAGTGCTTGCGTTATGTGGCGGATTCTAGCGCCCGACAGGCAGCTTACTGTGACCTTCTCCTTACTCAGTCTGGTGAGTGGGACGTCAGTGTGTCTGACTATGGAGTCACCAATGACTAGTGTGTCTGGCATTGTGTTTGGCCTTAAGGGCTGTGACTGTTTGACACTCTGACTGTGAGGTCTATGTGTTGCAGGTGTTGTGTTCTGAGGTGGTGGTTGTTTGGGTGTCTGCTTTGGTGGCCTCTGCTGTTTTGGTAGATTTTTGATCAGAGCCTCCAGTATGTCTTTGTGTGTTTATGTGTATGATTTGAGGTTGTAATGGTAATATGTGAGACTGGGTCTATAGTGTGTGTGGTAACCTTCTCCTCCTGACTGGTCTTGCCAGTCCTATGTTGAGAGAGCTCAGCCTCCAGTTTGGCCGTGTAGTTGCATCTCTCGCATGTATTTGTGTTTTGTGGGAGGAGGAGAGGATTGTCTGTGTACATGAGGCAATTGTAACATTGCCTCAATATTCCCAGGTTCACCAGCTGAGCAGGAGAGGACACTAGCAACTGATCCCTCGACATGCTAGAAGGAATAGACAAAAAAAACTTTAAAAAAGATTCCGGGGGACGTGGGTGACCGAGAAATGGGGGGCTGCCTTTTTGGGGTACTATCTATGACAAGAGTGCCGTATCAAGGTAATAAGTACTGTAGGAGCAAGTGCTACGTTTAACAGATAGAGAATAGTCTACTTGGAGTCAAGTAGAGATGATCTTTTAATTATAGGATACGCTGATTAGATCAGTAGTATAGTTCGAGGAAGGTAGTTTTAAGGGAAAATTTGAAGAGTGGACTTTAGGTAGCCCGAATAGTTTAAACCTGCTTAACGGCTGCCCTAGTGTGCAACAGTAGCAACTCCGCTTCATCGGGCTAAATCGGCTAAAGCGTGCTTTATAGCAGGGGGCTGGAAAAGACAGGAAATGACCCAAATTGGCCAACAAACCACAAGTCACTGCCCTAAACCACTCCTCCGAGGACAAATGAAGGAGTTATGGAAATGACCCCTAGTGGCCAATAAAACTACAGTTTCAAGTCAGTAACCACCTCTCCGGGGCAGGAAGCTGCTCAATGTTAGTCACTCCCACTGATAAACACAGAGACCCTCCTTCAGCCCAAGCAAAAATGGCCTCACAGAAACTTTCAAACAGTTCAGGAACAGTCTGGTTGAGTAACCAAGGGTGAGCATTTATGTTTAATATTTGGGCTCATCTTTGCCAGGATCCTTGTATCAATGACTGGAATTGCTTGGTGCCTGCATTTTTGTCTTTATCTGCAAAAGTCTGGTATCATCCATCTGTCCAGTCCTGTAGCATTAGATTTCTTTAACAGCATCATGAACAGCCACCCTTATCCATGAAGTATACTAGGCAAGTAGTGAGTGGAAGTAGATTACAAGGTCTTTTTTCCCATATCTCACACACACATCTGTGAGCAGTTTATGGTCTTCTAGCCACCTGACGTTCATCGTGTTTCAGTGTTGCAGTCATTACACTTGGGTTATCCTGCTGGCAGGCTACCCGCAGTCAGCCTGAATTCCAAAGCCTTGGTCTGACGTCGGTTGCTGTCGCCTCTTCCCTGACGTCAGTGCGCCAGGGATATAAAAGATGCAGCCAACACCATTTTCTTCAGTCTTTCTTGCAGCGCGGTGCCCGAAGCAAAAGCAGTTCGCAAGTGCCGGTCGGCCAACTCCTGAGATTTTCAAAATTGAATTTCAGATCCGAAGTCTTCAATAAAGCTAAGTACCCCATTGGGGAACTTTTTTCTTGCTCCAGACCGATGTCAGAAAAAGTTAACAATTGTATTTCTTGTGGGAAGCAAATACCTCTCAAGGATTTTCACTCTTACTGTATTCCTTGCCTAGGCCCTGACAACGACGTTGCTAGTTGTCGGTTTTGTGCTAGATTTAACCAACGCACTATTAAGCGTCTGTATGATTTTGCTTTTCATTACTTTGGACGAAGGTTTAACTACATAATGCCGTTGGAAGAGCCGATGACCGGAGTTCATAAAAAGCACAAGGAAAAAGAAAAGGACAGGCATCAGAGGTCCAAAACCGATGATGATGCCTCTTCTAGGCCAGTCGCCGGTTCTCAGTGAGGTGCTTTCACAGCCCCTGACACCTGCTACCTCAGAGCCACAGGCCGCCTCCGACTCCCACGTGGAGACAGCTAGGCCTCTGGATACTCAAGGTATTGGGCCTTTGGAAACTAATCCCTCAGATGGGTCCGGAGCTACTGAGCAGGCATCGGCTTCTGAGGGTGTTTTCAGACCTCCACAGCTTTATATCAAGCCAACTTCAGCATCAAAGATTAAAACAGTTTTAAAGACAAGAAAACAAGTACACCATTCTGCAGGACAGACTTCCATGCCTAAGAAACAGATGCTCAAAATGGCCAAGACCTAATTACTTTGATCAGGGGGTCCCATCCCCCTCCTGATAAGAGGCCTAGGCAAGACACTGAATATGATTCCTCTGATCAGGTTTCCATTTACTCTGACTCCTCTTCAGAACAGGGATACTCTATTCCTCCCTATGAGGATTCTGATGCTGAAGAATCTATTCCTTCAGCTTCTCCTCCTGAGGATTATTCATTTGGGGAAACCCTGCATACCATGAGGGAGCATTTCCATTGGGAGAGCCAGGATTATTCCGATTCTAAGAAAAGGCTCAGAGACTTTCTTTTACTTCCTCAGCACAGACCTCTTGCTATTCCTCCTGTTCTAGACATTGTAGATGATGTCTTTTCAGAGGCCGGCCTGTCTCCCGACTCTTTACCTCCTGCACCTGTTAAGCCAGACAGATACTACAGGGTTCCAGATTCTCATAAATTTCTATATAAAAACCCTGCTTCTGACCCAGAAACTATTTCACAGGGTCCCAAAGGGGTCAAAGCTGCTACTGCAAAAAACCCTGTCCCCACAGATAGAGATTCTAGGGCACTGGACAGATGGGGGGAAAAAGTTTACACTTCTGCTACATTGGCTGTAAGGGCTTTAAATTGTCAGTTTCATATGCTTAAATCAAACTTGTAAACTGAAAAGGCAAAACAGACTACTGAAAAACAAAATAGAGAAGAAACCATACAGTAGCACAGAACGAAATGATAAAGCACTTTTCGTTTATTCCAGTAAACAAACCTCTTCAGATCAAGAAAAACAAAAAGTCACAGCTTAAATACTCTCTGGGCTAATACTTACAAAGTCATTTAACTACTTAACTACTTAAGGTGAAAGCTGACTTACAAGACACGCCCTGTACGCCTACACATTTTTTATAGACAACGCTAGCTGTACTTTTAGTCTATTTGGATTTTTAGCTTTTACTTTAAAAGCAGTTTTTAGTCTAGTTGTGTTTGCAAATAGGGCGTGTTTTGTAAGTCAGCTTTCACCTTAAGTAGTTAATTGACTTTGTAAGTATTAGCCCAGAGAGTATTTAAGCTGTGACTTTTTGTTTTTCTTGATCTGAAGAAGTTTGTTTATTGGAATAAACGAAAAGCGCTTTATCATTTCGTTCTGTGCTACTGTGTAGTTTCTTCTCTGTTTTGTTTTTCAGTCATATGCTTAAATGTCAGCAATATTTAATGTCTCTGTTAAAACAGAAAATGTTGACAAATTCTGAATGTGCTGAGAACAAGGAATTGCAGGATTTATTGCATGCACCTGAACAAGTGGGAAAACATACTTTGCAATGTGGTTATGATTCACTGGAGGCCTCTTGCAGGGCCGCTGTAACAGGCTCGGTCATTAAAAGGCATGCTTGGTTAAAAGAACAGACTCTGCCTGATCATGTTAAAGCAAAATTATTGGATGCTCCATTACAGGATGATACATTGTTTGGTGTTAAGGCAGAAGAAGTGTTGAAGAAAATGGAGGATAAGGCTAAATTTATGCAGGCAGTGAAGGATTTCTTACAGGTGCAGCCACCCAGATTTAGCAGGAACTGGCCTTCTACGAATTGGTCTTTTCCCATGTCTGAGAGACCATAAAGAGGCAGATACAGACGCCCTAGAGGCAGACAACAGCCCCAGGGCTCATACAGGCCCAAACAGTGGGGTGCTTCTACCTCCAAAAGCGGAAAAGACAAATCACAGCCATATAGGAAACAGTCCCAATGACTTCCCTCTGCCAATGCCAAGCATTTATCTTTTGGCAGCACCCTTAGGGGGAACCTAGCACTTTTTTCACAAAATTGGCACATGATTACCAGGACAAATGGATCTTAAAAATAGTCTCTCAGGGCCACAGGTTCCACTTTCACACCCTTCCAAAGTCTAAAGGTATGCCAGACCTGCCACACAATCAATGGGCAGATGCGCAAAACCAAGTTTCATCCCTCATGGACATGAGGGCTATTCAGCCAGTGCCACAAAAAGAGCAGGGACAAGGATTTTACTCAAGACTTTTCTTAGTACCAAGAAAGGACAGAGCATGGAGACCAATTCTGGTCCTGTCTATTCTAAATACTTTTCTGGACGTTCTGAAATTCAAAATGTTGACTCTGCAGCAGCTTCTGCCCATGCTGGGCAAAAAGGCTTGGCTTGTAACTTTGGACCTCAAAGAGGCATACCTGCATGTCCCAGTCAGACAATCTTGCAGAAGATACCTCAGATTCATAGATGGCTCAAAGCACTACCAATTCTCTGCACTGCCCTTTAGCTTATCTACTGCGCCCAGGGCCTTCACAAAATGCCTGGCACCAGTAATTGCATTCTGCAGACAAAAAGGAATTCAAATATATCCCTACTTAAACAACTGCCTTATTCAAGCAGAGACCAAAGACACTACTAAAGCATCTGACGTTTGTAAAAAGATTACTAATTTGCCTAGGGTACACAGTAAACGCAAAGAAATCAAAACTAGTACCCTCTCAAGAGATAATATTACTGGGTGCAAGCTTAAATACAACTGCCCAGATGGTTTATCTCACGCCAGACAAACAAAGGCATCTGACTTCTTACTTTGAAAACATGGCAACAAAGACCCAGTTATCTGCAAGAAAAATTCTGCAGGCTCTGGGCTACATGGCCTCCTGCATTCTGCTAATTCCATATGCAAGACTGCATATGAGGAAACTACAGTGGTACCTAAAAAGTGTTTGGACTCAACATTGCCACAGCCTGGATTCATTAATTTCCCTCATTCCTTGCCTACAACAGGAGTTTCGATGGTGAGCATAGGCCTGTCACCACAACAAGGGACAGCCATTCACTTTACCCACACCAGGCAAACACTAACAACAGATGCATCAGATTATGCCTGTGGGGCCCACATGGCAGGAAAATGTATTCAGGGCACATCGCCCCCAAGCCAAAGGCATCTACACATCAATCAAAAAGAGATGCTAGCTGTACAAAATTCCCTAACAGCCTTCAAGGACCTACTTCATCCAGGACAGCTGCTGATAGACGGACAACGCCACAGTCATGTGGTACATAAACAAGCAGGGGGGCACACATTCCTACCCCCTCTGCAGACAAGCCATGATTTTGTGGAACACAGCATTGACTTACCAAGTACACCTGCAAGCACAATTCCTGCCAGGAAGAACAAATGCTCTGGCAGACGAACTAAGCAGTAACCTCATGGACCCTCACGAGTGGAAACTAGATCCACAAATCTTCAGCATGATAAGGAAATGGGGACGCCCAGATATAGATCTTTTTGCCTCCCCTCACAACTGCCAACTTCAGAGATTCTGCACAAGGACTTATCACAAACAAGCATGGAAAGTGGATGCTGTGTCATTCAGCTGGAACAACCTTACAGTATATGCCTTTCCTCCACTGCCTCTCCTCCCCAAGGTACTCCTAAAGGTCAGACAAGAGAAGCCACAAATGATACTGATTGCCCCGGATTGGCCATGCCAACACTGGTACCCAATCCTAAGGAGCTTGTCCCAAGTACCAGCCTGGACATTGCCTCAAATTCCTCATTTACTGACCCAACAAATCAATCAGATCCTGCACAGCCAACTTGGAACTCTAAATCTAGCTGCATGGAGGATACTGTAACAATTCAGAATACACCTCTCTCTAAAGCGGTTATGGATGTCATTTTGGAGGCCAGGAGGCCCAGCACCAGAAAATCTTATGCAGAAAAATGGAAGAGATTCTGTGCTTGGAACCAGGCACAAGGAATTGACATGCTTGTTCCAAATATTCCTCAGATTTTACAATATCTAACTGAGATGCTGGGCAAAGGCCTATCCTTCTCATCAGTTAAGATCCATGCCTCTGCCATTTCAGCTCATTGCAATACAGACCCACCTATTTTTTTCATATCCATTGCTTAGGCAGTTCCTCAGGGGGGGGCAAAAACATAAGACCTCCAAGGAGAGCACCAATACCTGCATGGGACCTCAATTTTGTCTTGGAAAAACTCACAATGCCTCCTTTTGAGCCAGCCAATACAGCTGACATAAAATTCTTATCATGGAAAACAGCTCTACTCCTAGCAATAACTTCAGCAAGAAGAGTCTCAGAGTTACAGACATTAATGGCTGTGGAACCTTTTATTATCTTCCATCTGGACAGGGTTTCTCTAAGGACAAACCCAACATTTATGCCTAAGGTAGTCTCCAGTGTGGCTCTTAACCAAACCATTAATTTGCCTACTTTTTACCCAAACCCGCAGAATAAAGGGGAGAGACTTCTGCATTCTTTGGACATACACAGACAGCTACATTTCTACTTGGACAAAACTAAAACTTTCAGAAAGACTGAGCAACTTTTAGTGGCATATGCTGCAGGATCACAAGGAAAGGCTATCTCAAAGCAGACTATTTCAAAATGGATAGGACACTGCATTCGTTTCTGCTATTCACAACATGGTAAATCAGTGCCTTAGGGCATTAGACCACATTCTACCAGGGCAGCAGCCTTCCTCAGAGGAGTACCAACCAAGGATATTTTGGAGGTTGCAACTTGGACTTCAGTGCACACTTTTACTAAGCACTACCACTTGCTTCTTTACTCTAAATCCAGAGCAGACTTTGCCACTGCAGTCTTGCAGGGCCTTATAGCTACTCCTAATTCTATTTAGACCCAGCCACCCAACCTCAGCTTTGGGATTCAACCCAAGTGTAATGACTGCAACAGTGAAACACGATGAACGTTGTACAGTTGTGTATAACACAACTTAGTAAAAAATAATCCAGAAAACGACTCAGCCAGTAAATCCAATAGATTTATTTTCTTAACAGACTTCTCTTCTCCAGCGCCTCAGCATAAGCCTTTAACAGAGTATAACAAGAACTATTTCTCATTCCATTTTAATAATAAAAACAGTTCCAATTAAACAATTAAAAAAGCAATTAAAGCAACCATTTCCAATCCAGTTCTCTATTTTAACCCCTTAGGGTATAAAGTATAAAACTTTAAAATAAATAATGCTTCTTTGCATTGTAATTTATTTTTAATACATGTGCCTTTTTCACAGTGTACTTTTTCTAAAATTGTGCCTACTAATTTATTTCCATCACTATTATGATACTTTTTAAAATGTAAGCCTAATGGGCTTTCCATCTTTTCATTTTTTCATTTTTAATATTTCTTAGATGTTCTAAAAATCTAACACAAAAACTTATTTTAGATTCACCTATATAAAATAAATTGCACATTTAAGCACATAAACAATACCTTCTGTGTTACAACTATAACTATCATTCACACTAAATTACTTTCCATTTATTTGATCAAAAAAATTTACTGGTTGGTTACATATACTGCAATGTCCACATGCTTTAAAACCACAATCAGATACACATTTGGTTAGTTTTACAATAGGAAAAATGAAATAAGCATGTACTAACATATCCTTAATACTTTTTCCATGCTTATATGACACCATAGGTCTTTGGGGTATCAATTCTCTTAAAGAAGGATCTTGTGTCAAATATTTCCAATAGAACATAATTATTTTAACTAATTCATCTGTATACACTCCATAAGTCGTCACAAAAAATATATTTTCCACTTGTTTATTATGTATATTTTTATCTGATCTACCTTGATACATTATTTGCTTATTTGATTTTTTAATAACAAATTTTTCTTAGCTTGTTCTACATCTTCTGCACTATAGCCTCTTTTAATAAATCTACTACAAGTTTGTTCAATTTCTAATTCTTTTTGTTGCCTATCACTGGTCAATCTTGTAATACGTAATAATTCATTGTAGGGAAGTGCTGATATCAAGTGTGGTGGATGACAGCTTGTCCCATGAATAAAGTTAACACCCTCAAATTTATGATGGACTGATGTCACCACTTCATTGTTTTTTACTAACAGATTCGCATCTAAAAATGTTACTTCATCTCCCCACTGTGCTAAATCAAACTTTATACCAAAATTATTACAGTCTAAATCCTGAATAAATTTAGCTGCACTGGAACTGCCCCCTTCACACAGAAAAATCAAATCATCTATATAACGATAGTATTTTATCACATAATTTCGAAAGAAACACATCCTATATAGGAATTCTATTTCAAAGTGACCCATGAATAGATTTGCATATGTAGGAGCAAACACTGCTCCCATCGCTGTTCCCTTTATTTGTTGGTATAGGACATTGTTAAATTCAAAATAATAATTTTGAAGACAGAACTGTATTAAATCAATTATATAATAGGTAAGTGGTGTATCACCTAGGTGAAACTTTAAAGCTTTAATACCTAGTTCCTGTACAATATTCGTGTACAAATTTTTAACATCTAATACTATCCAGTATCTATTTTCATTCCACTGTATTCTATCTACTTTTTCAAGAAAATCAAAAGTGTCTGTAATGTACGATGATAACTTCACAACCTTAGGTAAAAGTAATTCATGTAGTACAATTCCTATGTTGTGAAGAAAGTTGTTACATGCAGACACTATTGGGCGACCCGGAGGGTTACATCTATTTTTATGTAACTTAGGTAGACAATAAAATTTAGCCATAGTACATTTATCTGTGGAAAATTTCTTCTCAATGTCCCTCTTAGTGAAGTAACCCAGCCTATGCCCTTTGCCTATTAATTCATTATATGCCAACAAAGCTGTATCATAATCTTTCCTTACTACAGTTTTATATATTTCATCATTATTTAAATTACCCATACACATCTTATAATACTGATCTGCTGTCGTAACTACTAGCTTATTACCTTTATCTGAGGGCTTGAAAACAATGTCATTCCTATGTTTCATTTTTTCAATGCCTCCCATTCATTCTTAGTCAAGTTATAAGAAATTTTTCTTGTTTAAAAATATCTTGCATAGAATAATTTATTACACTAGAAAAATATTTTACTGTTTTGTTATTAAAAGGAGGTATATAGCTACTTTTAATACTGATATTATCAGTTGGCAACAAGCAATAGGCATTCATAGTTTCATCATTTTCAAATGAAGAATCACAAGAAAAAAATTCCATAGAAGTTGTGTCATTTAAAGAATCATGCATATCAAAAGAATTCATTGCTTCTACATTATTTTCTTTATGCCTTGAAAAAAAACACAATAAATGTAGTTTCCTTACTAACTTGAAAATATCTATTTTAAATGAGTATATATTAGAAATAACAGTAGGAATAAATTTAATACCACGATTTAACACTGCTATTTCAGTGTCTGTAAAAAGACTACCAGTTAAATTGAAAACATACTGTTCACCTGACTCACAATCAGTATTATAAACTTCAGAAAAATTAGTACCATCTTTTTCTTTTCCCCTGTTGGTTCTATTGTTGTTGTCTACCCCACGTCGTATCCGTTTGTCCCCTTTTCCGACCTCTCTCACTTGTATTGGGTCTATTGTGAAAATGTTCATGCATATATTCACTTTTTTGGGGTGGGGGAAGTGAAGGAAAGTCTACATTTTCATCTGACCATTCTTCTGAAGCTTCAGTTGCCTCTGACGAAGCAAACGAGACACCATGTTTTTTCTTTACTGCTGTCTTGCCAAAAGACCTGCCCATGGTTTTCTGATAGTTTTTATTAGAGAATGCTGTCTCATTAGCATATTCTCTTAAGTCTCTCTGTAATTTGCGTATTTTCCTGTCAATCAACGCTTCTGTTTTACTTAGAACTTTTTCATTTAAGTCTTTTAACACCTTCAATCCTAAGGACCATCAGAGAATTGCACAGACTTGCACAAAGTTTAGTAATGTCACTTTTAATCTGTTTTTGTTTTAACATATCCCTTTCAACTAGAATGGCCACCCATTCTGTTGTACAGCGATGTGCTGCCATCGCCCATCTTTTAGCAAATTGCATATCTTCTGCATTTTTCTCATCAAACGATGTAGAAGGATTTTTATATGGTCTTAGTCCATTTGGGCTAATAATGTTGTAGTGCGTTACATTCTCTCTAAACAGTAAACTTTCAAGTCTCTTTACTGTACCTTGTAATTCAGCAGAAATAGCTGTATTATAATTATGTCCTATAGTGGAAAAAGGATTAATTGTTTGTTTTTGACATCCATCCATCAGCAGTTTGTCCCAAAACTTTTGCGACTCTCCCAACTGGGATGTAGGATTTACACCTCTTTCAGGCAAACGTTCTCCCACCTGTAAAATACTTTGCTCAAATGTTCTTTGAGTAGTTTCTCCCAGATCTTCTCGAAAAATTCTGGGAGTTTGGAAAGAAGGGTCACTGGCCATATGAAAAGTATATATAACACCACACAGTAAAAAATAATCCAGAAAACGACTCAGCCAGTAAATCCAATAGATTTATTTTCTTAACAGACTTCTCTTCTCCAGCGCCTCAGCATAAGCCTTTAACAGAGTATAACAAGAACTATTTCTCATTCCATTTTATAATAAAAACAGTTCCAATTAAACAATTAAAAAAGCAATTAAAGCAACCATTTCCAATCCAGTTCTCTATTTAACCCCTTAGGGTATAAAGTATCAAACTTTAAAATAAATAAAAATAGTGCCTAAGGGCATTAGACCACATTCTACCAGGGCAGCAGCCTTCCTCAGAGGAGTACCAACCAAGGATATTTTGGAGGTTGCAACTTGGACTTCAGTGCACACTTTTACTAAGCACTACCACTTGCTTCTTTACTCTAAATCCAGAGCAGACTTTGCCACTGCAGTCTTGCAGGGCCTTATAGCTACTCCTAATTCTATTTAGACCCAGCCTCCCAACCTCAGCTTTGGGATTCAACCCAAGTGTAATGACTGCAACAGTGAAACATGATGAACATAGTACAGTTGTGTACCTACCATAAATGTAGATGTTCGAGTGCATTCACTGTTGCAGTCCAGGTTACCCACCCACCATCCCCCTTTCTTTGCTGGGACTTATCTGTACTTCTCTATCCTATACAACCTATGTGGTGTATTTGCTTGTAGATGAAGGTATTGTTATTTTAGTGCGTGCTTTTATTAGCAATGATTTTTTAGCCTACCCCTTTGGGGGCACCTGACATTTGGGGCAAGAAAAACTGAAGAAAATGGCTTTGGCTGCATCTTTTATACCCCTGGCGCACTGACGTCAGGGAAGAGGCAACAGCAACCGACGCCGGACCAAGGCTTTGGAATTCAGGCTGACTGCGGGTAGCCTGCCAGCAGGATAACCCAAGTGTAATGACTGCAACAGTGAATACACTCGAACATCTACATTTATGGTAGGTACACAACTGTACTTTGCTTGTCTTTGGAATGTGGGAGGAAATTGGAGTATACAAAGGAACCCCACATAAACACAGGGAATGGAAAGATGCTACATAGAAGGCAACCTGCCCAAGTACGAAACTAGAGAACCTCCTGCTGAGACAACCATGTTATCCACTGTGCCAAATAGTATAGTTGCTACCTTGCATAATTTATTCTGCTAACAAATAAACTTTATTTTTTTTTATCGTAAACTACAGAGCGGTAGTATTCTATTCCAACATGTCATTTCCTTTTCATATATAGATGCAGGAAGACTCTTCTGTGCCTGAGCAGGAAACAAACATTAAAATTGTGGTACTGTCACCACGCTGTTGGGTCATTCCACCATTCTGTCATATGGACAATCCTGCAAAGTATTTTCCTTCCACATTTGCCAGCTACCTGCAGGAGTTTGCTGAATTTTACACTAACAGTAAGTAAATGTTTTCTGGTTGTCTTTTTTTCCCATAAATGTGTATATTTATATTGAAACATACATGCATGCCTTGGTTGAAGTATAATTCAGTGCCATCTAAACTGTACTTATAGGTATGCTGACTTTGATAAAACATTAAGACAACAGCAAACCAATACTTTTGTAACACATTTTCTACACTGCAGTTTCTGGAATGTACGACCAGTCTGGTGGCACACTGTTATAGTTAGCTTTCTAGAAACACTACATGAAATTCCCGAATGGGAATTAAAAAGTGTGTGTGTGTGTGTGTGTGTGTGTGTGTGTGTGTGTGTGTGTGTGTGTGTGTGTGTGTGTGTGTGTGTGCTTGTGTTTTGGTTGGAGCTTAAATCTAACCTGTCTAGTGTAAACTTTTAATGGTGAAAACCGTCTGCCTCAAATATGGTAGTAGGTAGTTTGTGATCACAGTTCTGAGAATTCATTGTGCAGTCTTGAAACACATGTATCCAGAGGGTGAGATCCATGCCTTGAGGTTCATCTAAACTTAAGCAAGCAAGAATTCTGTTATGATCCCACTGCTAGGCACCTACATTAAAGGCAGCTGAAGTCTGTGAATTCTAAGGCATAACATTTCTGATGCGTGTGACCTGTTGATACAGAAAAAGTTAAAATATCAGCACTGAAACTACTTTGTGCATTTCGAAAGTACTTACCTATCCAAGGAAGGTGAAAAGGAATATCTTGGCTGGGATTGCAGAAATTGTCATGGCACTGCATGTTACTTATCACTTGTCAGGCTAGATAATGCCAGTGAAGATTGGGACTTTAACTGAGATTGTCATTAGAGGCAGAGTTAGTAGCTGTGTAATGTCAGGAATTATCAACCTGAATGTTTGAAGCTGGTACTGTGGTGCAATTGTAACACATATCTGTGTAAGTTAGTGTACTGCTAGTACTGGAGATGTTAGCTTGACAATACGTATTTTGAAGGTCCATCATTGTGTGGTGATAGTAGTGCAGTATATAGCCTGGAGCTTTGATTGCCGCGGTGCTACGGCGGTAGCATTCTTACCTCACAGCAAGAGGTTCTCTCGTTCGATTCTTGGCTGGGCTTGGGAGTGCCTTCTGTGTGGAGTCTGCATGTCCTCCCCACGGTTGGGTAGCATTCAAAAGACATGCATGCGTAAATGGACGTGCCTTCGTTGAAGGTTGGGCGTCAAATTGGCACCTTGCCGTTTCATAAAAATCTACTGCCAATCATTAGCGGACCAGAGTTCCGTTGTGGCGACCCCTTACCGGGAAAAGCCGAAAGACAAACAAGAACAACAATATAGCCTGGAGCTTTAAGACTGGCAGTAGTGAGATTATGGTGGGAAAAAGTGTTAGAAGTGGATGGCAAGGGTTTATTTCCATGGTTAACTAGAGAGGTTGAGAATAAGAAGTGTAATGGAAGGCATGATTAACACATGGGTGGTTTAGGATTAGCAGCCGAAGCATAGCTAGAGTAGGTCAAAGAGGGGCACAGTTGGCAGACAATTGGTTGGTAGTGCAGTACCAGCATTTCTGAATGCCAGTATGATGTCAGGACTGAAGCACTTGCTTCATCACTTCATGTGCGTTATAAGTTGTGGTAGTTTGTTTGGTGCAGTTTTTAAAAGTAGAAAAGACCTAGGGGCTGACCTGGTGCTCCTATGGAGATAGGGAAGGAATACAAGATCAGGGAAGAGTTCAACTTTTTTTCTGATCCTCAGCTTAAACGTTGTGGGGTACCAGAATGTGTGCTCGATTAACCGGCTATTGCTCTTACTAGTAGCATACAAATGGGTTTAGGCTTATGGAATAAATGGGAATTTTTCATCTGTTAACATGACAGAGTTGCAAACATTTTAATTTTTTATTGGTGGGTTAGCTGGAAAACATATTGGCTTGAGTCTTGCAGCCAGTAAAGCATGCACACACGGAAGTATACGCTTGAGTAGTGGTTCCTTGGAACCTCAACTCAACTCAACTAGCTCACACCTTTGGAAGAGAGTCTATCCAGTGTAGAAAATGAGAACTAATGGACCCATCTCCATACATTGTCCATGTTCTATCTGTACAGTATCCTTGGTGTTTGATCATGGGAAGGAACAGTAACAGACTTGATTCCCATGTAGAACCCATGTTAATACTTGATGTTCATCGTGTTACCCTGCTGCACACTTGGGTTATCCTGTCGTCAGGCGGTCCTGCAGTCGGCCGGAATTCCAAAGTCTTGGTCCGGCGTCGGTTGCTGTCGCTTCTTCCCTGATGTCAGTGCGCCAGGGGTATATATATTGCAACCGACGCCATTTCTTCAGTCTTTCTTGCCGCGCGGTGCCCGAAGCAGAAGCAGTTCGCAAGTGCCGGTCGGCCGACTCCTGAGATTTTTGAATTCGAATTTCAGACCGAAGTCTTCTATAAAGCTAAGTACCCGTTGGAAACTTTTCTTGCCTCAGACCGATGTCAGAAAAAGTTAACAATTGTATTTCTTGTGGGAAGCAAATACCTCATAAGGATTTTCATTCTTATTGTATACCTTGCCTAGGCCCAGACCACAACGTCACTAGTTGTCATTTTTGTGCTAGGTTTAATAAACGTACTATTAAATGACGCTTTGATTTCGCATGACACTACTTCGGTAGAAAATTTAATTACAGTATGCCGTCGGAGCAACCGACTACCGGAGTGCACAAAAAACGCAAGGATAAGGACAGACAGCCCAGGCCTAAGCCAGATTCCGAGGCCTCGGCTGGTCCGGTCTCCGGTTCTCCGGTCCTCAGTGAGGCTCCGACACAACCCCTGACTACCGCAGATCTGGAACCCGAGACCGCTTCCGAACTTTTGGCGGAATGTACCAGGCCGACACAACCATTTTGTTCAGGCTCTACCGACGACATTGCTGATAAAGATGTCGGTGCTGCAGAAACGCCATTGGTTTCTGAAGGTGTTTTCAGACCGATGACGCTCACCATTAAAACGTATCCTAAGATGAAGACTCCTACTAAATCTAAAAGGACTGCACTTCAGTCCCCTGTTCAAGGCCCCATGCCTAAGAAACAGATGCTCAAAATGGCTGAAGATTTGATCTCTTTAATCAGGGGTTTCCAGCCTCCTCCTGACAAAAGGCCTAGACAAGAGGAAGATTATGCATCCTCTGAACAAGTGTCCATTTCTTCAGCCTCCTCTAAAGACCAAGATTACTCCTTCTCCCTTTATGAAGATTCTGATGCTGAGGATTACATTCCCTCAGTTTCTCCTCCTGAAGACTACTCCTTTGGGGAAACTTTACACACTATGAGGGAACATTTCCACTGGGAAGGTCAGGACTACTCTGACTCGAAGAAAAGGCTAAGAGAGTTTCTTTTACTTCCCCAGCACAGACCACTTGCCATCCCACCCGTGTTAGACATTGTGGATGATGTTTACTTAGAATCCAGTTTGAACCCAGACTCTCTACCTCCTGCTCCGGCCAAGCCTGACAGATACTATAGAGTGCCTGATTCCCACAAATTTCTATATAAAAGTCCTGTTGCTGACCCAGAGACAATCTCCCAGGGTCCCAAAGGGGCTAAGGCTTCTATGGCTAAAAATCCTGTACCCTCTGAAAGGGATTCCAGAGCACTAAACAGATGGGGGGAAGAAGGTTTACACCTCAGCCACTCTAGCTATGAGGGCACTAAATTGCCAATTTCACATGCTTAAGTATCAGCAATTTCTAATCTCTCAGTTAAAGCAAAGAGTCACCACTCTCCCTCAACAGTCTGAATTGAAAGAAATGCAGGATCTGTTGCATGCAACTAAACAGGTGGGCAAACACACCTTACAATGTGGGTTTGATTCTCTGGAGGCCTCCTGCAGAACAGCTGTCACTGGGTCTGTTATACGTAGGCATGCTTGGTTAAAGGAACAAACTCTGCCTGACCATGTTAAAGCAAAGCTTCTAGATGCTCCCTTACAGCAGGATGTTCTTTTTGGAGTTAAAGCAGAAGTCGTCTTAAAGAAAATGGAGGATAAGGCAAAATATATGCAGACAGTCAAAGATTTCCTACAGGTACAGCCCCCTCGCTTCAGCTGAAACTGGCCAACAAAAAATTGGTCCTTTCCAGCTACTGACAGACCACAGAGTGGTAAATACAGACGCCCAAGAGGCAGAGGACAACCACAAGCCCAGTACAAATCTCGCCAATGGGGCACTACAACAAGAAGGGAGAAGACAGATCCCACTCTACCAGAAGGCAAACTCAATGACTTGCACCTCATCCGGCCAAGCAACTCTCTCTTGGCAGCCCCCTTGGGAGGAAACCTCGCACTTTTTTCAGACAACTGGCACATTGTCACAAAGGACAAATGGGTCCTAGACATAATTTTATGAGGATACAGATTCCATTTTCACACCTTGCCAATGAAAAGAGGAATGCCAAACCTGCCACAAAATCAATGGGCAGAGGCACAAAAACAAATTACAGCTCTCATGGACATGAGAGCCATTCAACTGGTACCTACTCGAGAGCAAGGCCAATGATTTTACTCAAGACTCTTTCTAGTGCCCAGAAAGGACAATGCCTGGAGACCTATTTTGGACCTTTCAATTTTAAACACATTCTTACAAGTACCCAAATTCAAGATGCTAACACTCCAGCAGCTTCTTCCCTTGTTGGGCAAGGAGGCATGGCTAGTAACGTTGGACCTCAAGGAGGCATACCTGCATGTCCCTATCAGACAAACTTGCAGAAGATACCTCCGTTTCATTGCAGGTTCAACCCATTACCAATTCTCTGCACTGCCTTTTGGCTTATCTACTGCACCCAGAGTCTTCACAAAATGCCTGGCACCAGTAATTGCTTACTGCAGACAAAGAGGAATTCAAATATACCCATACCTGGACGACTGCCTCATCCAAGCAGAAAGCAAGGACATTCTCTTACATCATCTGGCTTTTGTAAAGCATCTACTAAACTGCCTGGGGTACACAGTAAACGAAAAGAAGTCAAAACTAGTACCCTCACATAATATGATACTCCTGGGTGTCAGCTTGAACACAACGGCCCAGAAGGCTTATCTGACACCAGACAAGCAACTACAGCTGACTCAATATTTCAAAACAATGGCAACAAAGACCCAATTAACTGCAAGAAAAATAATGCAGGCTTTGGGATTCATGGCATCTTGCATACTTCTAATACCATCTGTAAAGCTGCATATGAGAAAATTACAGTGGTACCTAAAAAGCGTATGGTCTCAACATAGCCACAGCTTGGACACAAGGATATCTCTCATTCCCTGCCTACAACAGGAGTTTCTATGGTGGTCACAGGCATGTCACCTTAACAAGGGTCAGCCGTTCACCTTGCCCCCAGCCAGGCAAACTATCACAACAGATGCATCAGTCTACGCCTGGGGGGGCACACATGGCAGGACAGTGCGTTCAAGGCATATGGACTGCAGATCAAAGAAATCTGCACATCAATCAAAAAGAGATGCTAGCTGTACAGAAAGCTCTGGCAGCCTTCAAGAATCTATTACATCCAGGACAACTTACAATAAAGACGAACAACACCACAGTAATGTGGTGCATAAAAAAACAAGGGGGTACTCACTCCTACCCTCTATGCAGGCAAGCAATGATCTTATGGAACACAGCTCTGGCTTACCAAGTTCAGTTACAAGCTCAGTTCCTGCCAGGAAAGAAGAACACATTGGCAGACGACCTCAGCAGAAACATCATGGAGCCCCACGAGTGGAAACTAGATCCACAAGTATTTACAATGATAACTCAAAAATGGGGCCTTCCAGACATAGACCTGTTTGCCAGTCCTCAAAACTATCAAATAACAACATTTTGTACAAGGACACTTCACCATCAAGCTTGGAAAGTAGACGCACTCTCTTTCAGTTGGAAAAACCTGACAGCATATGCCTTCCCTCCATTGCCTCTCCTCACAAAGGTGCTTCTGAAAGTCAAAAAGGAGAGACCACGCCAGCACTGGTACCCACTATTGAGAAATATGGCCCACCTTGGATCTTACCACAAATTACCCATTTGCTCACACAACAAAACAATCAGATTCTTCACACCCAACTCAAAACCTTAGATCTGGCTGCATGGCAAATCACCTAAGCATCCAGCCAGCTCCACTTTCCCAAGCAGTTATGGATGTTTCATAGTTTCATAGTATAGTACTAGGCTATCTGCCCTGGGGCATTTGTAAGCCTAGCCATAGTGATGTGGCTTTTGCCACCCCATGAAATGGTACAAAAAATGTACAGAATAAATTTAGAATACTGTGCCTCTGTCTAGTAGTGACACAATGAAGGTCCCTTTATATAATAGAATTAGTTTACTGTGCCCCTGTCTAGCAGTGACTCAGATGTGACCCCTGGGGTAAACATACAATCTCCCATCCACTCATCAAGATTTTTCTTGAAGAGACTCAGTGAGGGGCTCTGCCTAATACGAACTGGGATCTTGTTCCAAAGCATGGGAAGCCTCTGGGTTATGAATCTATCCCTCCAGCATGTCCAATTCATACTTGTGCCGAGGTTTAAGTCTTTAGCTCTCGTGGTCCTGATGGATTTGGATTTTTTGAGGTGGAGCATGTCCATCAGATCCTGATTGGACATGGCCTTGTACATCAGGCAGAGATCACCTCTGAGCAGGCGGTATGCTACTGAATAGAGCTGAAGTTTCTTATGTCTGGCAGAATAAGACATATGTTGGAGACCCTTGATCCTCTTGGTGAGGTACTTTTGTGGTCCCTCCAGCTGTTGCAAATGCCGGGTGAGGTACATACCAAATGGGGCATTGTACTCAATCATGGGTCTGATGAGGGAGGAGTATAGGGGTACAGTGACATCCTTGGATCTGGATGTGAATCCCTTCATGATGAGGTGTGCAAGGTAGAATGTTTTTCTAACCACTTTGGCAACGTGGGTGTCAAATGAGAGGTCGCTGTCGACTTGGGTCCCTAGTTCTCTGATTACTTTTTCCGTACTCAGTGGGTTGCTGTCTGTGATAATTTGTGGGTACTTTGTTTTTCCCAAAGGGGATGACTATACATTTTTTGGCATTTAGTTTAAGGCCGTGACTCCGGCACCAGTTGTCCGTTTCTGTGATGTATGTGTCCGCTGGTGTATCGACTATGGCGCCTAGTTTGCAGTCATCTGCGAACTTTGTCAGCCACAACCCTCCCATGTTTGCTTTAACATCTGAGAAATAAATGCCGAACAAGAGGGGTCCCAGGACAGATCCCTGTGGGACACCACTTGTGACTGGCTTTGAGTCTGACATTGCTCCAGCGATTTTAAATTTATGGGTTCTGTCCTTTAGCCAGTTTGCAACCCATCTAGTGACATAAGGGTTTACGTTTAAGCTGTTGAGCTTATCTATGATGCCTGAGTGGGGTATTGTGTCGAAGGCCTTAGCCAAGTCCGGCTAGGCTGTATGGACTGCTTTGCCCTCATCAATGGCTCTAATGACTGTTTCGAAAAAGTCAACCAGGTTCAAAAGGCAGGATCTGCCCTTTACAAAGCCGAACTGGGTGGGGTCAAGTGTCTGTAGGTCCCCTATGTCTCTGTTTATGAGTTCCATAATGATTCTTTCCATAGCTTTGCAGACCAGGCTGATTAAGCTTATGGGGCAGTAGTTCCCAGGGTCTGTAGAGGTACCCCCTTTGTGGAGTGGGACCACTGTTGCTGTACGACAGTGTTCAGGTACATATCCCGAAGTAAGGCTAAGGTTAAATAGCATTTTTATGTGTGGGTTTAGCTCCTCTTGGAGTTCACGTAACATGCAACCCGGGATACCGTCAGGTCCCATTGATGCTGTGTTTTTAGCTTTGTTTAGGGCGGTTCTCACTTAGACATCTGAGATGACAGGGAGATTACATTCAGCTGGGATAAGTATTTCTTCTTTTGGGGGTGAGGGAGGGGAGAAATTTGCACTGAACCTGTCAGCCAGAATGTTGGCAATATCTGTGGGTTCAGTGTATTTTTTGTTGTTGTGAACTAACTCTGAGCATATCCGAGGGTTTCCACCCAGGTTTCTAACATAGCTGAAGAAGTCTTTGTGGTTATCTTTAGTGTCCTTAGCAATTTTTCTCTCAAAGTTGGCCTTGTTTGTTTTTACGAGAGAACGTAGTTTTCTGCTAATGTTGATCAGAGATGTCTTCCCTTCATGGGATCTTGCTCTGACGTGCAGTAGCTTCCTTCTTTTGTTATACAATTTGTTAATGACTGAGGTCCACCAGACAGGATGCTTGCCTTTGGTGGAGAGGGACTTGGATTTATTTGGGATTGCATGATCCATGCATTCTTGGAGATGTCCATAGAAAGCATTTGTGAAGGATTCGGCATTGTGGGATGTGGTATCCACTGGCATGGTGGGCTTAAAGGATACTATCTCAGTCTTAAGAAGAGTGAAGTCTGCTTTTGAGAAGTTTTTCACTGTGGTCTTTTGTGCTGGGGGGTGGAGGTGGGATATGTATATCCAGGGTGATTAGTTTGTGGTCAGATCTCACTAGCGAGGGGTATACTTCAGGTGTGGAGCATTTTGTCCCCATGTTTGTGATGATTAGGTCTAGTATATTATCTCCCCTAGTGGGAGAGGTGACTAGTTGTTCCAGTGCATTTGAATTTGTGAATTCCAGGAACCTTTGGGCTAGGGTATTAGGGCTAGAATAATGTACCCAGTCTATGTTTGGGTAGTTGAAGTCTCCCAGTATGATGGTATTTTGTGATACATTCATATCCTCCAATGTCTTCAGGAAGGCTGAGTGGGGTTCCTGAGATTGGGAGGGTGGTCGGTAACATGCTACCAGTTGTATAGCAGTTTTGCCTATGGTTAGTTGCACCTGTATGGTCTCTGATGCTTCATGTGTTGCTACTAACCTGGAGGTGTGGGTGTCCTTGATGAATATGGACACTCCCCCTCCCTTTGTGGTTCGGCCAGGGTTTTGGGGCCGAAAAGCATGATACGAGGTATAGCCTGGTAGCACTGGGGTGCTCTCAGGAGCCTTGAACCAGGTTTCAGTTACTGCACAGACGTCGATGTTCTCCATGCTGTGCTGAGGAGTGCATCGAGTGCCTGCATCTTGAGATTTAGACTTCTGGCGTTGAGCAGCATTACCCTTAGTTTTTTTCCATTTTTGTTTTCTAAGGAGGTGGGTTTGTCTTTTGAGCCTTGCCTAAAAAAGGCACTATGGGGGTGGCAAGAGCATTAGCCAATATCCGGAAGCCCAGTGGTGACAGGTGTAAGCCATCCCTTGCGAAGCAGCGTGGCTTGTCCAACATGTCATCCCAGGCAGACAGACATTGGATCCCCTTAGAATGACACCAGTACTTGAGCCAATTATTAAAGCTGATCATCTTGTCTTTGTATTGTGGTATCATTCTTGGTGAGGGCAAGATGCTGCTCAGGGTCAGGGTCATACCAGCCTGGGCTACATAATCAGAGAGCTCCTCTGTCTCTTTTCATGTAGTCCAGGGAGGTACGTCTCAGGTCTTTCACGCCAGCATGGACAATGACAGAGTCATATTTGTACTTGCTTTGGAGTGACTTGATTGCGTGTGTTATGTGGCGGATCCTAGCTCCCGATAGACAGCTCACAGTCACCCTCTCCTTGTTCAGCCTGGTCAGTGGGACATCAGTGTGTCTGACTATAGAGCCACCTATTACTAGTGTATCAGGCATGGTGTTTGGCCTTAATGGCTGTGATTGGTTGACACACTGATTTATTGAAGTATGTGTTGCATGTGTTTTGTTTTGAGGTGGTGGATTTTTGGATGTCTGCTTTGGGAGCCTCTGTTGTTTTGGTAAGTTTTTTATTAGAGCCTCTGAGTATGTCTTTGTGTTTTTATGTGTTTGGTTTGCAGTTGTGGTAGGTCTATGTGGGACTGGGATTGTTGTGTGTGTGGTTACCATCTCCTCCTGTCTGGTCATGCCAGCCCTGAGTTGAGAGAGTTCAGCCTCCAGTTTGGCTATATAGTTGCATCTCTCACATGTATTTGTGTTTGTTGGGAGGAGGAGAGGGTTGTCTGTGTACATGAGACAATTGTAGCATTGTCTCAAGATACCCAGATTGACCAGCTGAACTGGAGAGGACGCCAGTAATCTACCACTCTACATGCTAGAACAGTATAAGGGAGTGCTGTACCTTTAAGGGAAGTGGATATTCACAGGGGTGGTAGGTAGATGTAGTGCTTTACTTAGTATGAGAGTGCTTACTTAGTAGGGAAGTATTGAGAACAAGTGCTAGGCTTATAATATAGTGAGTAGTCTGATTATACTAAGAGTAGAGCTTCCTTAAGGGAAAATTTGAAGAGCAGACCTGGCAAAGCCAGAAGAGGTTTAACCGGCGCTGCGCTATGCGCACAACCACGCAAAGCCGTGCAAACACGGATTTTAAACAGGGAAATACAAAAGAGCTAGAAATGGTCCAAAACAACCAATTACTACAGCTTCTTGTGCTGAGGTCACTTCCTACAGGGACAGGTAGGCTGCTCAAGGCTCCCCACTCCCACTGGTGAGCAAAGAAACTTCCTTCTATCCAAGTAAGGTAATGTATAACACAGGAACTACACCACAGCCCAGAATACAGCAATGCCTGTAAACTGGTCTAAACTAGTCGAGGAGAGGCAGGAAAACAAGGATTATTATTTTGTTTTTTTTTGTTTTTTTGATAGAGACACACGGAAAATGCAGAAACAGTGATAAATCAGTTACACAGGCTAGCACACTTTAGTGGGCAGCCTCATCAGTTAAATTAAACAAACAAACTTTCGATCAGATTCGACTAAAAAGTAACTTTAAGTGCAAATTTTAAAATAATGCAGCAAACAGTTAAAAAAACAGTTCAAGCTAGTTCAGGGTAAGCTACAGAAGCTATTCCAAGTGAAAAAAAAGCAAAGATACTTAAATCCAGAAAGTAGTCGCTTTTCTGAGTTCTCTGTAGCTAGGACCACTCTGCAGGACCACGAGGAGCTTGTCTGTTCTGGAAGCTAGGAGGCCAAGCACCAGGAAGGCTTATTCGGACAAATGGAAAAGGTTTTGTGCCTGGAACCAAGCTAAAGGCCAAGACACATTTCAGCCTCACATTCTACAGTACTTAACTGAGATGATGTTGCACAAAGGACTTTCCTTCTCCTCCATTAAAATCCATGCTTCACCTATTTCAGCCCACTACAACACAGATCCACCCTTATTTTCGCATCCACTTGTCCAAGGCAGTTCCTCAGAGGGGCAAAAAACATTAGGTCCCCCAGGAGAGCACCTACACCAACATGGGACCTCAATTTTGTTCTGGAAAAACTAACGCTAACTCCCTTTGAACCAGCTTTCTCTGCAGATCTTCAGTTCCTATCATGGAAGACTGCCGTGCTGCTAGCAATAACTTCAGCTAGAAGAGTCTCAGAGCTGCAGGCACTAATGGCAGTGGAACCTTTCCTCATTTTTCATCAAGACAGTTTCTCTACGAATTAATCCTTTCTTTATGCCTAAGGTGGTTTCCAGTGTGGCTTTAAATCAAACCATCCACTTACCCACCTTCTTCCCAAATCCACAGAACAAAGGTGAGAGACTCCTGCATTCCTTGGACATTCACAGGCAACTTCGTTACTACTTGGACAAAACTAAGGCTTTCAGAAAATCTGACCAGCTCTTTGTATCCTATGCTACAGCTTCACAAGGGAAGGCTATTTCAAAACAAACAGTCTCCAAATGGATAGGACATTGCATACGTTTCTGCTATACCAATCATGGAAAACCAGTTCCTGCTACCATTACGCCCCACTCTACCAGGGCAACAGCTACATCTACAGCTTTTCTCATGGGGGTTCCAATCAAGGAGATTTTGGAAGCTGCAACTTGGAGTTCAGTACACACCTTTACCAAACACTATCACTTACCACTTTACTCTAAGACTAGGGCAGGCTTCGCCACTGCAGTTCTGCAGGGCCTTATAGCCTCCTCCAACCTTCTATGATTCCTCCACCCATCCTTAGCTTTGGGATTCAACCCAAGTGTGATGACTGCAGCAGGGTAACATGATGAACATAGTACAGTTTTGTACCTACCATAAATGTAGATGTTGGAGTGTACACCCTGGTGCAGTCCAGGTTACCCTCCCTCCATCCCCTCTGAACTAACTGGCTAAAATCTCTACAATACCTTCCTGATGTATTTGCTTATAGCTGGAGGGATTTTGTGTTTGTGCAAAATTTACTCAATTTGGTACTAATTACTGACCACCTTTTTGGGGGCACCTGACATCTGGGGCAAGAAAAACTGAAGAAAATGGCGTTGGTTGCAATATATATACCCCTGGCGCACTGACGTCAGGGAAGAAGTGACAGCAACCGACGCCAGACCAAGACTTTGGAATTCCAGCCAACTGCCGGACCGCCTGACGACAGGATAACCCAAGTGTGATGACTGCAGCAGGGTGTACATTCGAACATCTACATTTATGGTAGGTACAAAACTGTACTTCTCCTAGATTCACAAAAGGTGAGTTTCAACTGTGTTTGTGTGTTGGGGAACCTGCACATGACTTATTAATGCAAAAACTCTCTGTGGGTGTATATATACATGCACATATATATATATATATATATAGATATATATATATATATATATATATATATATATATATATATATATATATATATACATATATATATATATATATATACATACATACATATATATACATACATATATATATATATATATACATACATACATACACACACACACACACACAAAATTAAGAGTACTGACAGTTTCTTTACTCAAAGGTATAACCTACTTCATGCGAGGTAGAATTACGTCCGTTTCCTTGTTCTGGAATTTATTAGAAACAGGTTCAAGGCTAGCCATCTCTGTAGTGCAGAGGAATAAAGCCCTTACTGTGACCCAGGCAAATTAGTTTGAATATTGCCTGTGGCAGTGGAAGAGACTGGCAAAGCAGGATGGAAAATGAGTGACTTATACCAGCTCACCCATCCTGGAGGCCACAGAGTACTGATGTTCCAAACTCCAGTTTGCGTCTGTGCAAGTGGAGGATTGCACGACAAGTGGCAACTACATTGGATGATGTGGTCTTGGTATTCCCAATGGCATGCTTACACTTTATTGATACCTTTTGTGATAATGTTTGTCTGTTGAATATTTAAAGTTGCAGTACATTTTACCACAGTGTGTTGAATTGTGCAAGCCAGTGGGGCAATTTCACAGTGTTTTTCCATTTTTATTCACTGTGGCGCAATGTGCAGGGGATTGCAAAAAGAGAACAAAATAGCTGTACTATGCGAGTCATTTGGTTGGTGCAAGTGTGTGCACAGAGTTGTTCATTTGAAGGCTTGACATTTATTGGAGTTTCTTTGGCTGACTGTCTCCCTTGAAAAGCGGACACTAGACTAGTGGGACTAATGACGTCAACAAAGAGTAAGTAAGTAAATACATTTATTAAGATGTTCCTTTAGATAAATACAATCTTTTTGGTCCCTCTTTTGCTGTGATTTAAAAAAAAACATTTGGAAGAAAGGGCTAAAAATATGCAGGGGTTCAAGCAACATTTTCTTTCCTGTTTCTAAAATTCCAATGAAATTATCCTTCCAAAGCAGCCCATTTCTACTCCAAAAAAAAATATTGAGAAAAAAGAGTTTTGAGGGTTGGTATAATGGTTAAGGTGTTTGCTTCACAGAAAACAAGGTACAGGGTTTGACTCTCACCTTTGGGAGTTAAATTGTCTAGACTTAAAATGGCCCAGGAACAGCTAGCTTAGTAGTTAACTATGAACCTGTAAAATTACTCAGCAGAAAGCAAAATAAAATCCAAAAAGAAGTAGCAGGAAAAGCATAAATCTGTCTTTTAAGGTGTCAGGTGACCACTTTCAGATAAACCTTACAGTTTCTGCCCCTCCTCCCCCCTCTCTTCCTATCAACCCCCCAGCCTACTTCCCTCCAAACTTTCCATAAACTTTCTGTCAGACTTCTCCTCTGCAGAGCTATCACAGCATATTCTTTTGTTTTTCAAATCATTCAAAAAGGGTATACACTAAAATGGAATTCTCTCCTTTTTCAACATAATATTCTTCAGGTGCCTCCAAACCAGCAACATCTGGTTTCTCTCATCATTTCAGACCTTCTAGACAATGGCATAATGGAACCCGTTTCTCCCCGTCAAAAAAGGAAACTGATTCTACTCCAGAATTTTTTTTCCAAAAGCTTTCATGGTTATCTTGGACTACAAGGTTGCTTACCTTCATGTTAACATTCATCTACCGCATTGGAAAGTTTTAAGATTCTGTGTCTTGGCATTACACTTTCAGTTTGCTGTTTAATGTTTTGGGCTTTCCACTCCAAGAGTATTTACAAAATGTATAACCCCTCTCATAACATTCTGTGGACTCCAAGGTGTTAACATATTTTCCTATCGGGATGACAACCTGATTCAAACTAGTTCTCTTCAGAAAATTCTTTGAGACTTAAAATTCACTGTCAGTCTTTTCCGGAACCTAGGTTTGACTCTGAACTTCAACAAGTCCAGTCTACTTCCCTCTCATTCTGGTGTTCCTTTCTACCTCAGCACATCCCTATTAGTGATCTTTTTTCTTTAGCCAAGATTCAATTCTTAACAAATTACTTTCTGTCCTTGTCAAACATGTCTTTCACCTAAGCAAGAGATACTGAGATCCCCATTTCCTTTTCTTATTCCTTTTTCTGTACAAAAGATCTCTGCAGATGCAACAGACATGGTTGAGCAAGGGACTTTTTCAAAAGATTTTAAGGTACAGGGTCCTGACTTTAAACACCATGATCGCAGTACCACTGAATGAGAGAAGTTCTCAGAGTCAGTGCATTGTTGTTGTTAGTACACATACCACTTCAGTTGAGTGTCAGTTGGAAATCGTGTACATTATTGCCTAATACCTAGAAACTGTGCAACATTTTTAATTGTGTGTGTGTGTGATCATTAATATCCATCTTAGTTATCAGCAGTTCAGGCAGGTGCAATCTCATTCTAAAGTCCCATCTGATGGACAGATACCACAGTGCTGTGTTGCATTGTTGTTTTTTGAACATGAAGCCAATCACCTGGTATAGAGATGGAGCCTCTGCAGTCTTCTGATCTTCCAGGCATCAAAAGCTGAGTGAGTGACTCTGCACACCACTGTACATTTTTTCCCTGGATATTCCCTTTTTGTAAAAATTTTGATCATGATGTCCTTCATCAACTGGCCTCTGGTCTGTACTCCATCACTAATGCCTGTGAATGGGGAATAATTCAGATTATCCCTCGTATTGACACTTGTATTAAAGGTGCAATTCTTTCCATGACTTTGTCTCCTCTGCTGCATGGTGCCACCCCCCCCCCCCCCGGCCAAATGGCCTAGCCATTCCTCCCTCACCAGAGGTGGGAGACATCTGTGAAGGGCCATCATTTGAGCAGATGTTAGGGTTTATTTTTATTTTAACCCTAACCCCATGGCATTTGCCCGATAGAATGTTCTGAGATTTGGAGTGCAGTAGGTGTTAGCTAGGGTGCGTCACACACTTTGGCAAATAACATAACCCCTTATGAATGCCCAACCTGTGTATGACCCAGAGCTTTGTATGTGGCCTCTGGTCTCCACTGGGAACTCTACTATTGGACCATATGTCCTCATGACCTCTTCCTGAAGAGAAGCAAGCTGCCAATGCTATGTCACTCTTCCCTTCTGTCTGTCAGGTGCCTTAGACACTCCAGCTGTTTATCAAACTCATCTGTCGTAGTCAGGGCTTTATCGTTTTTTGCCAGTGAATTTGTTAGGTATGCCGTTCTTGCACATTGGACGCACCCCCACAGTCTTCTCTTGTAACCATCTATAAGGCATAAAATCTTTGCAAGCATTTAGTTGAATGGACAAGTCCCTAACCAGACATTCCCATTCCAACTTCTGACTTATCTCTTCAGTTCTTGGCTTGCCTGACCATCTCCAATATCTTACTGCTTTGACACCAGACAAGAAGTCTGCCACCCTGAGCAAGTGTAACAAAAGAGTACATTACTTTGCTATGTTGTAACACAGAATCTTCATCTCATACACCCGAATTCCAGTCCTCCCTAGTGAACCAAGCAGGGGATGAGCTTTCTTTTCTCTTAGAGACTGAGTTCAAGAAGTAGGAAGTTAATACCCTGCCTGCAACATCCAGACGTCTTTAAAACAACTCCTGTGCATTTCTTTAGTCCTGCACATAGCTGTGGGGTTGTTGCATTTTGCCACAGTACAATCATACAAGGAGCCTGACAGTCTGGACAGTTTTGGCAGAGTGTACTCCTTTTCCACATTTGGGAGCAAGACACTTAACTGTTCATTTCAACTCTCCATATTCCACTTTTCCTTATTATACCAGGCTTTATAAAAGCCATCTTACTTTCATGAGTCTGGGCACGGGGAGGGGATACTTAACGTTTGCAGCCACCAACATGAATTTCTCTTTAGTTCAGTGTAGCTTTGATTGTACTAATGCTTTGGCTTGGACCATAGGCTCATGTATGACTTAGAAGCTGCCCATCATGGAAGCATAGAAACTTCATCTTGAGATTCTGCCTCAGGGTGGAAATTCTCTCAAGTTAACATTTTCAAGATTTGTTGGATGACCTCCTGAAGGGGAAGTAGGCAGTCTCCACTACAGAAGTCTTTTTAGACCCTCCCACGACCCCCTCTTCTTCCTTTTCCAGACTCTGCCAACTTCAAAAGAGAAAAAGGCTCTTCACACCAAGGAAATCTTTAAAGCATCACATGATCTTGCACAACTTAATTTCCTAAGGTTCCAAAAGAAAAGCTTTTGTGACCCAGCCACAGCAGTTCAGACTGTAGTCTTGTGTGATGGTTGGATTGCAGACCTGGTTTTCTCCAAGTTTGCCTTGCCTCAGAGAACTGTCAGCAGTCATTTCTGGGTGCAGAGTAGGATGTCCTTCAAGGATGCATCTACAGTCTTTACAAATGGGTTGTCCTGTCGTCAGGCAGCCCTTCGGTCGGCCGGATTCCAAAGTCTGGGTCTGGCTTCGGCTGGTGTCGCACTTCACCCGACGTCATTGCGGCAGTTATTCGGGTATAAAGGCATCAGCCGACGCCATTTTCCTCAGTCTTTCTTGCCGCGTGGCGCCCGAAGCAGAAGCTGTTCGCAAGTGCCGGTCGGTCAGATCCAGAGATTACTACTACCGAATACTACTTCGAAGACTTCTATAAAGCTAAGTACCCCGTTGGGGACTCTTTCTTGCCTCAGCCGATGTCAGAGAAAGTTAATAACTGTTTATCTTGTGGGAAACAAATACCTCATAAAGATTTCCACTCCTATTGCATACATTGTTTAGGCCCAGACCACGACGTAGCAGCTTGTCTAGCCTGTGCTTCTTTTAACCGGCGGACGCTTAGACGTAGTTCGGACTTTGCTGAACAGATTTTCGGCTCCGATTTTGCCTACATTATGCCGTCGGATCCTCCGACTACGCAAATAACAAAAAAACGCAAAGAAAAGGACCGACACTCGCGGTCCGCGGTTTCGGCCGAAACCGCGGTTAAGCAAACCACGAGTGTCTCGGTTTCGGCCGAAACCGAGCAAGCGGTTCTTTCTTCAGCCGATAACATGCCTTCTACCGAGGCCTCTTCTAACCTGGTAGAAACGGCTTCTGAAATCCAACCTTCTGTTGCGGTATCACAGGATTTATCAGACACCATTCCCCTGGATATTTCCACCCCTGCACGTGGAGCTGCTAGGCCTCCTCCAGCTATGTCTATTAAGGCCTTTGCCAGGGCTAAAGCAGCCAAAGCATCAAAACCTGTGCCTGCCAAGCCCCTCA